>NC_047024.1:25201576-25217333 GCF_902652985.1 Pecten maximus | reverse complement strand
CCAATTTTGTCATAAGAGTATTAATCGTTATTATGGCCTTTTTGATTTTGTTCTTTACCAGTTTAGTAGTTCAAACACATTTGGTTATCGGAGATCAATGTAATCAAAACTTGGGTGAAGTATTTCATATAGAAATGAAAATCATACACAATTGTATTTTAAACAAAATAGTTGTCACTTACATCGGTGAATATTCCACCAGAAAGGTGGTTTTGCTCCAATGCGCATTTTATCGATGTAACTCTATCAGTTTAAAATCACTGTTTGTTTATTTGTCACGCAACTGCCAAAGTGATATGGTAAAAGGACCTCCCAGAGAAGATCAGTGTATTATATGTTTATAACTCCGATACGGTTTTTTCCAAATTAATTTGAATAAAAATGATCTTATTTGTATATTGATTAAGGTACAAGGGAGCTCTATCGTTTATGAATAATACCGATACCGGTTATGATATATTAGTCGTTGCTCCATCCCCCTACCCCACCCCACCCCGATTCATTCGATAGAACAGCCAGTTTATGGGTTTATAAATAGATAAATAAACAGAGCAAAGTCATATTAGCAGTTCCTTGGATGTTAAAAAAAACCTTAATCTTATAAGTAAGTTCTTTAATGTTTTTAATAGCTTCTAATACCTATTAAAGCATTAAAAATAAATTTTGTTCTTAGTTTTTTTTAACTTTCATGATCTATTTAATTTTTTCTAAAACTTCATAAATGATTGACAATCGGCTTAAAAACATAATCGATTATTGGTTTGTAATCAATACTATGTGAGAAAAAAATGCACTGTGCATTTACTGTTTTGTGTATTATAAACAGCATTCATAATCACTGTTCTGATAAGGTGTAATGTTTACCCCGGGTTGATTGTTTAGGATATAAAGAATGGTAATTGAACTTGAACCTGATAATTTAAAAGTTTCACCTTTGTACACCAGCATACCATCATAAATCAATAAACTTGTCAACCAGGAAGTAAAACTTACGAGTATTTAAGGTGATTGCATCAATGACCCGCCGGTAAGAATGTATTCGAGTGTGAACACCGTCGGGAGGGTTTACTTCTACCTGTTATTATTAGTGTATATAAAACCAACATATTCAGTAATAGCAGGAAGGTAAGGAATTATCCTATTTTACTCTCTATGATGTATGAAAGGTTTCGGTGAAGATATTTTTGCATTAAAATCTTAAATAAATAAACACAACAAAGTCATATTAACAGTTCTTTGGATGTTTGTTTTTTAATTTCAATCTGATACGTAAGTTCTTTAATGTTTTTAATAGCTTAATAATATCTATAAAGCATTGAACATATACAGTACATTTTTCTCTTTTTTTTTTTTTTTTTTTTAATTTCATAATCTATTTTTTTTTTCCGAATTACTTTCGTTTATTTCCCCCCTGTTGTTTTCATTCTTTCATATTTACTTCTTTATCCAAAATGGCTGGTTTGAAGTTGAATATTAGGATCTGTGATAGTTACTTGTTGTAACAAACCCTTGTGACGGAGATCGTTTCAAATAATATATATACGTTACATAAAAAGTACAATCCGAATAATTGAAATGTAATGGAACCACTAATTGACTGACGACTGACTATATCACCGACTGAATCAATCACTCACTCACTCGCTGGCTCACTCGCTGACTCACTCACTCACTCACTCACTCACTCACTCACTCGCTGGCTCACTCACTCACTCACTCACTCACTCACTCGCTGGCTCACTCACTCACTCACTCACTCAAACATTTTAATGGAAATATATCTACAAAACTAAAAAAAAATCACATTTATGCACCATTGTATTTTTAGAAACCATGTATGTATCAGACAAGAAGATCGAAGCACAAACTACTACACACGATGTAAGCTGTGGAGTAGGTGCAAACGGACCAGGTAAGTTAAATTACTTATTTTCAAGCATTGGTAATTTAATGATAAATGCAGCAGAACGATGTATTTTTGAGAAAATAAGTACATTAGAAGGTTGCAATGCAAACAAATGAGCTGTCATGTAGTCTAAAGTCAACTGATATATACCTTCTTTAATTGGATAAGTTATACTTTATTCAGGTACTACAAGGTCGATGTGCCGTACTGTTGTGCAGGGTATTTCTCAAAAGATGACATCGCTTGTGATTATGGCAAGTATTGACTTACATATTCACAAAAATCAGCATAATTTGATGGATAGATGTTGACAACTTACAGAATTAGAATTGAAAATGTACTGGTCGGTTATAGGTTGATGGTAAACTTCATGATTTTCCTTTGTCTTTTATTATATTGCTGTGAAGTAACATTATGAATGTTGCTAAGATGTTTATGATATAGCACGTTCTGGAGCCTGGTATGCACGGGTAAACTATGTTACAGTTACCTTTACGAACACGTTCACTATTAAGTGTCCACAATGCTCATTTTAAAGGGACAATTTAATCAAGCATACTTTTTATAATACATGCATATATAAAATGCACATAACCAGACAAAATAATACGCGGTCAATAGTTATCTGCTACGTAGCTTGTAGGGCTTAGCTCAAAGTCCTGTCCACGGTCGTTGCACGTGGTATAGATACATGTATATAATGTAAACATTGATATAAACAACACGACAGACATTACAAATCGTGGTTTGTAAATGTGTACTTCTTCGCTGTGGTAACATGTAGAACATTCCATTTCCAAATATAATTTCAGTCCTGTTGAATGTCAGTTATTGGTGAGCTGTGAAAACTACCAACTCTCGAACTCGTTTACAAAAATAAGAGTGCAACCAAAACAGCATTTCCTGCCGATATCTCCTTTGTGTACGAATGTAAACAAACGCTTACGCCCATCTAGGTGATTTATTTCATCGATGATGTAATAAGAACAATACTTATTACAAGTACGAATAAACATTACACCTCGCAACATTACTCCTCAGGCCGATCTAGATCTAGGTCAAGTCTCCACAAACTTGATCACAACTTCTTCATTGTCGAAACCGTTTGAAAAAGTCTCATAAGTTATATTGCTGTCCTAGCAATAATCCTCTATATATTTTTACATCCGTTCACTTTCTTTCTCCGTTTGGTATGTGACCCGCAACCCAGTTAAAATATCCGCTAACGCGCTTGCACACATTTGCATATAATTCGTATAGTTATACGATTAAGATCCCTCTTACAATTAATTAAAAACTCATGGAGAACAAACTTGAGTCAATATATGGCCAAGGGTAGTTCATAAGAAGTACTGAAGTACACTTTCATGAAAAAAGTTGTGAAATGATAAAAAAGTAAACAAACTTGACTACACTATCCCTGTAAGATAAACTGACACTAACTTTCTAAGTAATGTATATTGTTATTATTATATGATTCTGTAACACGTGATGGCGACCATTTCCTTTATATAAAGCGTCCCGATTATTAACAGTGATGACAGTGATGTTTCGTTTCTACCAAAATAGGTAATCATTACAACTGTTGAATAACATTCAGTTTATATCACATGAGGAAGAAACCCCTTATCGCGTTTTAATTGGTTGACGCAATGACCTTTGACCCGAACTGCAATTGTTATTAACGTCACCGGGTCCCAGCCGTCACTTGTACACCTTATTTGCATACGCGAAATTAGAATTGGCCACGTTCCCCTTTGATTCAAGCCGATATCATTGTGGTAGAAGCAGGTTACACGACTCGTGATTTTTTTATATGGAATTTGTTTCACACTCGTAAGTTATTTTTTAAAAGCTACAAAAGACACTCACTAAAGCTCGTGTCTTTTATAACCTCCAAAACTACAATTTCTAGCTAGGAAATATATTCATCAATTTTACTTTGTTAAATTTTAGCAATATGTGCTGCAAGAGTAGACCCAACAGCCTGTAGTCTGTATCATACAGACTATGTAGAGTACAGAACTGGTTATCGACAGCATAACAGTGGCGGAAGTTGTGTATCACCGGAGATGTGTGACAACTGCAATGACGGATTTTACGGCAACGGACCACAGTGTGCAAGTAGGTTTATTTGATAATGTCAAATGATGTCAAATGTTGTATCCTCGTATTCACCACCCAAGTTCTCATTTTATAGAAGTGACCTGGATTTGACCTAGATTTATATAGCGGGTGTCGTTATTGAAACAGAAAATGCTTATCATTCCAATCTCTTTCTTACTTTTATACTTTATCAAAGGTTAGCTGGTAAATTTATAATTTGTTACATCGACTTTGAGTCACAATTATGAGTTAATTTACATATCTGTATTCTTTGTTTGCTTTTCTCAATATATCATGTTGTGTTCTTATTTTATCCACCAAAACTCAAAATAAGTTGATGGATTCCTTTACAGTGTGTCCAAAAATTGCAAACTGTAAGGACCAGCGATGTACGGTGGCCAGTGACGTAAAATGTGTGTTCTGCGACGGAGAGGTCATTGACTTACCGGGATGGAGAGCCTATACAAGACATACTGATGGCATGGCCTCCTGTAAACGTTAGTAATAGTATAATAAAATGTTGATATAAAAAATAATCCTGACGTCATAATTTAGACAATGACGGTACGTCTGGAACTGAGAATGGCGCATCAAAATTGATGCCACCGTTATTTTTTTTTTTTTTTTGTGTGTTTTTGTTTTGTTATATTTGTGTGTGTGTGTGTGTGTGTGTGTGGGTGGGTGGGTGGGGGGATTATGTTGTTGTTGTTGTTGTTGTTGTTGTTGTTTGTGTTCTTGATATGTTGTTATCAGTTTTAAATAAAAAAAGAGCCGTTTCAAAATACTTAATAATGCAATGAATGACATCTTTAATATGGGATTTTAAGGTTGCAAGAATGAAAATTAATTTAGTATCCTATACTTGTTTTCCAGAAACGTGTTCTTGGCGGTCTAATAGTCGCCATTGTTACCCTGGTACATGTGACGGAGAAATTGTCGAGAACTGCCAATGTCACGAAGGTTTTACCGGAAAACACTGTGAATCGGGTAACGATACATTTATATAACATTGTGAAAAATTCATATCGATCACTTACTAGTATTTATGCAGCATTCTGTAGCATCTGATTTTTATCATACTTTAAAGATGAATTTGACATCTATCATGAGAAATATCAGTTTCGTATTTATGTTACTTAAATTTTCAGTTATTGATGACCCTACAGTATTGTCAAACCAGATAACATTGTCCTTCCAAAATGAGAACACAAAATGTCCAGATGACCCTAATCTGACGGACGCCTCAGAGACTGTGTGGACCAATATTGAGGAATTAAATGATACGCATGCGTACTTCAAAGCCAAGACTGCACTTCGAGAATCGTTTCCGAAACCTTACGCATTTATAACGGATTTTAAGTACGGAATCATATCTGGGAAGATAAATATACAACTTATAAGGGGTAATTATGTTTAACATATCCAAATAGATTGTTTGTGACTTTGAACTTCATAAGTAACAATTGCTTTAATCGCAATATAAACAAATTAAAGCAGTAATTCGTGCTGAAAGCCTTCCCCTTAATCATTGCTGCGCTTATTTCAGTTTCTGCGTATGTTTAAGTGAATGTGTGCTTATCCTTGTTGAATTCAGTTAAGGGTTGAAATATGATTGCCCTAAGATAAATATGTTTTAATACAATTGTATGATTTTATTGATCGCCTCATATTACATCTTCAACTGATTGATTTGCAAACAAAGTATAGACTGCACACTAGTTAAATCATTTTGGCAGCGAAAATTGGCATAACTCTAAGAAAAGTACATTATTTACAATAGATACTGTTTTGATATAGAGTGTTATTTCGTGAAGAAAACATATATATATATCAAGAAAAACAAACTATATTTCCTTTCCAATTGATATACATTGCGTTCATCGTAAACATAAGGGATGAGGTTTCATTCCACACGTGCTTTGATGGGTTTTTCTGCCAGATGTCGTCATCTTTTTATTTATATTATGCATTGTATTGTTCGATGATTAAAACCTCTATTTGTGATTGCATGAATGAAAACGAAGAAAGATATTAGCAATAGGATTATTAATCATTATTATGGCCTTTCCAATTTTGCGATAAGAATATTAATCGTTATTATGGTCTTTTCAATTTTGTTCTTTACCAGCTAAGGAGTTCAAACACATTTGGTTATCGGAGATCCATATAATCAAAACTTGGGTGAATTATTTCATAAAGAAATGAAAATCATACACAAATGTATTCTAAACAAAACAGTCATCACTAACATCGGTGAATATTCCACCCGAAAGGTGGTTTTGCTCCAATGCGCATTTTATCGATGTAACTCTATCAGTTTAAAATCACTGTTTGTTTATTTGTCACGCAACTGCCAAAGTGATATGGTAAAAGGACCTCCTAGAGAAGATCAGTGTAATATATGTTTATAACTCCGATATGTTTTTTCCAAATTAATTTGAATAAAAATGATCTTATTTGTATATTGATTAAGGTACAAGGGAGCTCTATCGTTTATGAATAATGCTAATACCGGTTATGATATATTAGTCGTTGCTCCATCCCCCTACCCCACCCCACCCCGATTCATTCGATGGAACAGCCAGTATGATGGGTTCAATATCACCGATTCTATGGTTAAGCTGATGGTGTCATAATCGTAAGCAAACACATTTGCATTTTACTTAGTATCGTTTTTGCTGGGACCCTATATTATTGCAAATGACATGCAAATGACAATCAAGATAGCTATCAAAAGACGATGTATTGGAAGATTAATATTTTAATTGGTAAACATGTCGATACCTGGATCATATAGCTAGTTAGTTTTTACGTATATACCTACACAATAGTTCATTCCCATCCGTCTTTCGTCACTTTAATGCTTTTTTTGTCTTATTTTCCAGGTGTCGTGCGATTCGAAATTGCAACTGAATACGAGGCGTATAACAGTATAAACTTCAATAACTATACTAATACAAGTGATGTGTACGATGAAGGGACGCGTGTCAACATTTCCATGGAAGATGGCGATAAACTAAACATCATGGTCAGAGCCTATGACGTCATTGGTACATACTGGCAGGATAACATTTACATCATACAGGATGTTTCCCCTCCAGTGATAGAAGATCTATGGCTTACTCGAGGGGATTGTCTAAACATCAGCGTTCATTCCCTGGAACTTACGGAAATGACGTACGAATCTAATGATAGGATTGACGTAATCAATATGCAAACGCGAGCAGAAAGGAAAGAGAAATAATCGCATATTAGGCATCGAAATAGCAATTATTTATATGCATCATACATTTTTGAGACGATGTTTACTTCAGATTACCAGATAGTGTATATGTTATTTTGTAGCACACCATAGAACGAGTGACCATACCTGGGCCTAGAAACGACATTCAAATATAGTCATTATCTTTGAGGAGCATTGCTTTAAAGTAAACTTATTTAATTGAAATTAATTAATAGTGGTTCCTTATGAGACAGAAACATTATGAGTATTTTATCATATTGTATTAACAGGGCAGATGTTTTGCAAGTATTATCTACATTGTATATACTGTAAACGTGGTTATTTCTTAGCGAATTTAATTTCACGGTTTCTATCGGTAAAAAAATATTTGCAGAAGAATAACAAGAACTTATCACCTGATATCCATTGGTATCTTCCAATCATTCCTCTTACAGCATAGAATGGTTGGTGTATGATTATCATAGTGGTTTACACTCGGTACAGTGGAGACTGTTTGATAACTTCACAGGAGAGGATGTACAGCATGGAATGGACTGGTTGATCGCCCAGGGAAACTCACAGGTGGGCGTAACTAAATATAGATTTACAGAAACGTTGATAATAAACGGAATCATTTGAGATGTCCCTTATGTATGTAGCACATGATGTCACATTGTCCATTGATAATCGTTAAATCTCGATGAGAATTGTCACAAGACTTAATAATTGTATTTAATCGTAATAATAAATGTAAATAATCGTTACAGTATTACTTGATTTATCATATTACCTAAACGTTATCATCTATTACGCAAGTGTACAGAATAATCAATATTCCTATCAGATAATGGCGTTACTTTATTGTGAATCATAGCATTCTTTAGAATCAATTATGCATGGTAATGACCACCTAATTTTGTCCCCGTACATGTTTATTACAGATATCATATTTCTACATTTTTAAAAATGTTCTTTAAATTATTTATTTTGATGATGACTATTTAAACCACTAGAATCTGACTGAATGTGAAAGTCAGTATGTATCCTATCCAAGGGGAGCTAACTGCTACTGTACGCGTTACTCTGGGTGCTACCATCAACATTTCCAAGTCAAGCCTCAACTGGTGGGTGATCCAACAAAGGGGGGAGTCTACACCGGCAAGGATAGAGGGGTCCATAACCATGACTACATATTTGAGGTGACGGCCACCAACAATGCTTTAGTGAACACCACACATTCTTTTAAGGTAAATATGCATTTAGTCAGTAAAATGAAGTTTGTATGAAAGGAAGTTGTTTATACAACAATTAGTAATATAGTCTTTACAACAAGTGTTTAGCCTATAATTGTGATTTGTAATATCTAATGTACACACGATATGTTGTCATTAACGCACAATCGATTAACTTGAAAATGTATAATCAGAAGACGCTGATCCTTGCGGAACACATTGTTTTATTCTCATTATACTTTTACTAGAGTCGCTCATGCAATTCTATGTTTTGTTTATATATTGCCTTTGTTTTATCGATGTTTAGTTGCAAATACGGTTTCATTTGCATCTTAATGAAGGTCCGAATTACAGGTAGCAACATTCTGTTATATGATATGTTTTTTATAATATAACTACAATCCATTTCTGTCTGTGTATACGGGCTATACCAAATTATTTGATGAATGATTTTAATCTAAACTGCATTGGCATATAGAAATATCTAAATAAATAGTATATAGAATAATTAATATACATTGTAATTGTACAGATCACAATCGATACAACGCCTCCTCATGTTGGATATGTAATGGAAGGTCAAAGGGTCAACCGGAAGTGGATTTCCAACAGGACCAGCTTTTCCATACATACTGGGATGGATTCTTTGACATGGAGAGTGGCGTTTTAATGTATCAGTATGGCGTGGATCACAAGTGCATTCATAAGAATGAGTTCAAGGCAAACGGCCGTGATACAATGGTATGTTAGAAAAATACGTATTTTGTGTATAATACGTATACCGAACGGTATTGATGTTTTGAGCAAATCATTCTAAGGTAAATTTTTATATGTGTACTATTTACGAAATCATTCGTTTTTTTTTTCTTTTAATCAAGGAATAAGTTATAGTTTTCTTACCACTTTTGCAGGAGACGTTTACCTTTCGGAACACATGCTTTCATTATTGTCTTAGCATTTGTTTTCACGGATCTCCATGCCGACCTGTTTATATTTGTTTTATCGCTACAGATTAAGGAGACCTACGGTACATCAGCCTTAATAAATGTCACGAGTGAGGGAACATATCACGTGACAGTGGTTGCCTACAATCGAGCGATGGAAATGTCCGAATCGGTCTGTTCTGACGGTATCACCATAGTAACGACAGTGCCAGAAGTTGTCGAGGTGGTTGTCAATGGAGGAAAGGTCAAAGGTGGCGTTGTTCGGGACAAGAATGGTCAGGTTTGGATTCTCAACACCAATAGGACACGCAATTATGTCACTAGTCCAACATCAGACTGCAGGTAAGTTTTACATTATACAAACGAGGGTCTAACCACAGTAATCTAGTTGTCTGCGCATCCCCATTACCAATTTTTGTTTTAGATTCCTAGAAAAATGATGGAATAAATTCATCGAATTTAAAGTGAGTAGAGAATTATGATTATTATGACATGTTACATTATAAGAATCATGTTATTATACACCAACTACTCGAATTATATAGACTCGCTAGAAACGCAATGTAAAAGAGAGTTATTTAGAAGAAGTAATGCAATGTTATTTTCAATAATTACGAAGTCAGGAATTCAACGTTGAACAGACCTGATTACATATTAACTAATATCACTATACATCTTAAGTCTTGTAAGTGAAAATTCCAAAAACCTTATGAATGTTTATTTGATATCCGGACATAAATATATGCCTCTGTTTATTTCAGCCTAATGGCAACATTGATTGCTGAGGTTTCGATGTTTCCGATTAACCGGTACAGAAATGGTGCCATAGTCACGAGTTCGAATGATGACTGCATGCTCTCTTCTGGAGCACCGAATTCAACAGTTAATGTTCTCCGAAGAAGTACAAATGTAATGAAATTACTGGGGTTTTTTTAATATCATGCATATAAGAATATATTTAAGTGCGCATATCATTTATACCAAGAATTACACAGCAACATTGAATACGTCATAGCATAGTCAAACGATTATCTGTGCCATGATATATTTACTGGATTTTTGCGTCGTCGGTCATGTTTATGTTCGTACACCAATCAAATAGCTAATCGTGTGACCTTGATTTTGCCATGACATATTCCAGTGGTGCACGAAACGAAAGTAAGTGTATATCCTGGATTATCGGTGATATTGTAAACGTAATTTCAGGGTTGTCATTTTAGTTCTTATTATCAATAAATGTATGATAATTATATCTTTTACCAATAAATAATGTAACATCACATGACAAGCGTTATTTCTCTCTACTTTTTTTAAAATGCATTCCCAAGAAATTTAGAATTTTGAAATAAAACAATTGTATTGTTAAGTCTGTTTCAATTGATATCTTTAATTTCTCCTACAGCTTGAGATATTCTGGGATGTTTCGTCCAATGCTAGTATTGTGTTTGATTACGAGATCGGCCTGTCAACAACACAATCTAGCCCTGCGCCGGATTTATACTCGTTCACCTCAACTAAGCGTCACACACACAGCAGAATCAAACATCCGGAACTTGTCGAAGGGTCAATGTTTTACGTTCTGCTGAAAACGACCAGCAAGGCAAACGTCCATGTCATCCAAGTTGGTATCTGATAATTCGTTGTGTGGTGGAACTCTTACTCCAATTTAAATACACAGTGAATAGATTTGTGTAAATCATCATAAAATATATTTCACCCTATAAAAATTCCCAAAAATGTTAGTGTTGCTGGCATAGATAAGACATAGCGTATATATCAAGACAAATATAAACTATAAATATACATCAAACTATGCAGTTGTCAAAATAGCAAAAAATGTTTAAGGAAAAAACATCCATTGACCTCCTAAAAACGTTTATTTCTTTGTATAATTTCAAGAGCATTGGTCCAGTTATTATTGACACCACACCGCCTGACATTGATGGGCCTGTTCACGTGGTATATATCTCTGGATATCTCGTCACGTGGTGGGATGATGATTCTGTGACTGACACGGAGGAACCGTATGATCTGAAGTATCAGTATGCTATAGGTAAGGAAATGATATGTATAATGAAATGAGATATAGTAACATTTTATAACATTTCTCATATTATACATACTACATATATATATACTGCTTAATGCAATTGTTTTGTCGTTGTACATCATATAAAGAAACATTCGACAATAAATTATAACAGTTTAAATATTGAAAATAAATTATTTTTCTTACTCACTTTTGACGTAATGGTGAACCGTTAACAATCTTTAAACTATATGTCCTCTGTTGATGGTACAATTTGCATTATACATAGAAATGATATATATTTGATTTTATAAACAGGTCACTCGCGCTTCGCTACTGATATACAGGGATATAAAAATCTACAAGAAGGACCTACCTGTTATCTTGATCGCTATCCACCTACCTGTACTTCTACAGACATATCATCACTATCGTGGGACCTGCATGGCCATCATAGTTATTACGTCACCATTAAGGTCCAAAACACAGCCGGCTTGTTTTCTACGGTTCCATCGGAACCCTATGTGCATGACGTCATGTTACCAGTTCCTGGGAGCGTGTTCGATATTTCTGTTGAGGTAATTTCAAGTAATATATTTCGTATTGCTGGTAGTATCGTAAACTGGTCGTAAGTCTTTCCCACAATGTAGCTATGACCTTTATATCTTTCTGACATTGGTAACCAGTTATCTTTAAGTGTTTTTACAGCTAGATTGCACTTTTACTATATTTTTAAATGGATCTCCATTCAGATCTATGCTTTTTCTATTTCGATAATTCCGTTGAGGTAATCTGAAAATTGTATTCAATGCTGTTATTTATCGCTGGTAGTATTGCATACCGAAAAGGTTATTTCGTCATTTTTGGCAATATAGCCTTCTATTTCCA
The DNA here is from genome assembly GCF_902652985.1 of Pecten maximus. Taxonomy (NCBI): domain Eukaryota; kingdom Metazoa; phylum Mollusca; class Bivalvia; order Pectinida; family Pectinidae; genus Pecten; species Pecten maximus. The sequence continues at coordinate 25,205,005 of NC_047024.1, read as the reverse complement.
CATATAGTTATTGGCTAAAATGCTAAATGGCAAAATATATCCAATGCTGATTTTGCCATTGTTGTAATGAACAATGTATCATTTCAGGCAACGGAACCTCATGATATGTGGAAGGTAAATATACATCTTTTGGGGGGAAATAATGGTGTTTTTAGTCATTAAAAAAGGTTTGCATTCATCATTTTTCATAATTATTTTATAAAAATTATCACTTCGAATTGGACTAAAGTGTATTCTTATTGTAGGACATTTTTGATATTGACTTCCAAAACGACACATCTAAACTTCGTGTAAAATGGAAAGGTTTTACACATCCTCACCTGAACGTTACATACACGGTATCCGCCGGTACTACCGAGATGTCCTCGGATGTGTTTGGACCTGTGTATGTCGGATACGAGACCATGTATCTTATTGAAGGATTACAGTTGAAAGAATTGGAGGTCAGTGATACGGAAAAATGACGTTTAAAAATAGACAATAAAGCATTCAATGTGTGCATTACATTTAAACTTTTGAAACGGATAAATTATTTACAAATATTGAACAGTATATATAAAATATTAATAACACTAGCATTATTGAACATTAAGAAACCTACACAGATATGTCTTCCGATTATGGATTGTAGAATTGGAATTAGATTATTTTTAATATGCACGTTTTTAAACAATTAAGATTCTATTGATTTCGTTTTCAATGTACTTACAATATACTTGAAAATAACGAAAAATATTACCCCATGAATATTACAACCTTGGCAGTAGCCATGGGGTGGCTGAAGCCAGCATATATAAATTGTGCGAAAAACAAATATAACAACTTACTTGATTCTATTGATTGAAGACCTACTATATGACTGTCGAGGCCAACTCATCCACTGGGACGGTTTCTGTGACGTCAGACGGAGTGACTGTCGTCTCTGCACAGTTAGAACCAGGCATTCGAATAATGGACGGTCTCAGCTGTTCGGATGAAGGTTGGCGCCATTAACTAATTATTGATATTTTGTGAATAGCTATTTTTATATTTTGTTAACCGATTATCAAATACACATAATCAAAATAAACGAGTATTGTTAATATGGCAGAAGTTTCTAAAATCAAGTTTATAATCCACAGGTGAACACCAGCGAACACTGAACGATACTCAGGTATGTAATATTATATTTTCCTCTTTCCTTAATTTCAATTATAATTTGTTTTCGTATAATAATCTAATGAAATATCTTCAAAAGATTCTTTAATATGTTTTGTATGATTAAAGGTTCATAATGATGATGATATTGAACGTTGTACAAAAAAATGTTGTTTTGTTGCAGTTTCCTTTAACAGAAAAATGAAGTATATTTTCAAACTTACTTACCTTATTATCTGAAAGCCGTAAACTTACATCCACGAAAGTTAGTGTTTTCCCTTATCAACTTCAAATAACACTATATGTACCAACATGATGACACTTTCGATCCCCCTTTATGTATCCATCGTTTTGTAGGAGAACGGTCCCTGTGATTTGGAATACCAATCATCTATCGTAAACATCGACGCCCACTGGACCATTCCAGATAATTTAACTTCCTTCATTACGCGAGCGATGTGGGCTGTTGAGGAACGTTCCCCGTTTTTTGGTTTGTATTCCTAGGATAATGATCAGTAATCATTCTATAATACGATATTTCATCATTTTTTAAAATATTTTTTAACTACGACTTATGTCAACTATGAGATCGTTACATTTTAAATCGAAATTACAACAAAAAAATGTGTTCCAAAATATGAACGATAACTTCATTCATTTCCATTTAAGAAAAACAAATAGGACCATGTGTTATGACGGGATATTGTCTAAAATGTAAATCAGGATGAAAATCATTCCATTGACTACTATTTTCTTTCAGATATATGGTATAGATTTATGGACTTTATCCCTACCGACACATTGCTAAGTGCAAAAACTTCTTCATTGCTACTTGAGCCCGGGCTGAGGTACCGATCTGTGGTTCAATTCTGTGCAGGAGACATTTGCTTTCAGCCCCGGTACAGTAATGGTGTCACCATCATACCCAGTCCGCCTGTCACAAGCCCCGTTTCTCTTTTCGTCACAGGCAACAATACGGTAATGACACCTACTAAAGCACTGGCAGCTAATTGTAATGTCCATTCATAAACTTTGATATGTTTATATCTATCTTCCAATCTTATCATCTTACCAATGATACAAGTTCCCATGCTTCACCAACTAAGTAATATGTTGGCAGCATAACTCATATATATAATAGATTCTACTTACCAGGTACCTTGCATTTAGCGATCATTATGTCAATATCTGACATCACAGAAATCTTTGGCTTCAGAACGAAGAAGTAATTTATACTGATTTTAAATATTGACTAAAGGTTTAAATGCAATGTTACACTGGATCTCTTCAAACAAACTTATAAACGCCTTAAAGTGGACATCATTTTCTAATGCATCTCTTTGTAATGAGCAATTTAAGAAACGATCATTTAAAATTGTAATATCTGTAAAGAATTTATACTGTAATACATTAACATAAGAGATTTCATTTTGATATATTTTATAGGTTGCAATATTTGAACGTTTCTACGATCCCGATATTGAAGATGACTCCCAGGCACGTGAGGTAATGTATATGTACCGCTGGGCGTTAGCTGATGGGTCACGTGACAACGCGTTACTATCTTCTTGGAACGATACATACGAGCAGAACTCAACGCACGTGAGTAATACCACGAGCTGTCGTCACTATGATTTTTTGGTTTCTTTGAAGTTTATACAAATATTACAAATTAAGCATATAGAAAATATGCTTGATGACTTTGCAAGGCTAGAGCTCTGGTTTATCGAAATTTAAAAGGTGTGAAAAAACGTCTAAAGGTGTGGCAAATAAGTTTTTTTTATCTCAAAACAAAATGACGGCAATAGCATTCTGAGCTTTGATCGTTTCTTATTTCATTCGTTCGCATTATACTTAACATGTTTTTTGTATATTATATTTAGGAACATTAATCCTTTATCTACAGGTTTTGATCACATTGTCACCTACCGAGGACTTCATTGTCACAACATGCATCCGGGTTATTGTCCAGGGTTACAACAAAGTAAACATCAGTGGAACGGTCACTGCTGACGTCACCGACTGTACAACTCCACGATTTGAATACATCAAATCGGCTACTGTATTAGATGCCATCGGGTTACCTTTTTATGACGAAGGTATACATATATTAACATGTATATTTTAAAACTCTCTCGTAAAATTTCATACCTTTGGCCATAAGCATAACTGACGACACCCAGAATAACAAAACCACTGCATGATGCAATTTTATATTCATTATTAGGTATTCAGTATATATATAATTCAATTTCCACATACAGGTTACTCACAGGTTGGTCATATCATATG
>NC_047024.1:23756232-23823067 GCF_902652985.1 Pecten maximus | reverse complement strand
CCTCAGATGCTAAACTCAATCACTTCCCTAAATTGTGTGATACATATACGCATTTCGCGACTGTCTTATTCCGAGTTATGTGACATAGCGTTAAAAGTGTAAGCTATATAAATGAGAGAGCGGATACCTGTATACAAAATGTAAACTTTAGTTATTTTACAACAATTACGAAACAAGCAATACAACTTATATCAATCACGCTTGATGCCTGGATGGAAGCGCGCGAGGGGTCTTACTGTGGGAGGAAACCGGATCACCCGGTGAAAACCCACGTGGTCGGGCAGGTGATCCCATACCTTTTCACGTCAGATCGGGGAATCGAACCCCGGCCGCCCAGGTAAAAAGCAAGTGTGTTACCACTGTGATACCCGGTCACCCTATGTTTGAGAGTCGGTATTGCCCCCGTTTCAGAACGGTGTTTATCTATCTCTTACGGCCGACTGACCCATGTTCAACTACTGTTCACATGGAACCCTTCTCCACTTCAGTCTTCAAAGTTCTCGTTTGAATATTTGCTACTACCGCCTGTATAAGATATAATGGCTGGCCGAGTGGCACCCAGGCCAACAATAGTGAGTGGTTTATAAAAGTTATAATTTCTTTCGTAATTATTTTAAAATAAAATACTTCTTTTCCTGTCATGTCCGCTTAGCTCATGGTAGAGCCGTCCCTAAACAGTCAGAGGGTTCGAATCACCCACATGCCTCTTATTTATATTCTTTGTATTTCCTACTGTCATTAAACTTTTCCTGAACCATATTTGAAAGATATATTCAACAATTAAAGCATATTTGATAATAGATATTTAGTACAAAGATAAAAAATGTTGAGATAGAAAGAGTAAAATAAACAATTTACGCCGTATCCGTTCTAAGTAAAATGTAAGCAAACTGTCATGTGGACAAGAGACCTACACGGATAGGTATCCGTACTGTTAAATTCCTATTTATTGTTTTCGCAATCCGTTGACAAAAAGTTATTTGTTCTGTTGGAATCACAATGGGTCACGTGCTATTTTACCAGTGTTTGAGCCTCAGACTATTCGCTGTATGTGGAGAGAAAAACAATATATATATAATTTTTTTTCTTTTTTAATAATCATATCTAACTTTGAGTGCACCATAAGGTTGCAATTTTGGATTTAAGCAATAAAGGACTTGTTTATACAGTGAAAGTGTAACACGACAAAGATTATTTACCTTAACGCATGTTTGGCCGTATACTGGAATTATTTTTCAGAGTTAAGTGAAATGATAGTGTCTAGTAAGGTATTGCTTTTATTAAAAAAAAAAAAAACGCGAGAACTCACCTTAAACTACCCTAACTGTACATACATGTTCACATTATGCGCTTGTCCAATCAAAGTCAAATTTTGCGTATTGTTAGTGAAAGACATCAGGTATATTTAAAAAAAAATACTTTTTCCAAAACTAATTTAACGGATTGCGGGGTGTGCAAAAACCTCACAAGATTCTTTCAAGTTTATTGCAAAATTTAGGCACACCTTCCGTATTATTAATGTTTGGTATGCCCGCTAGAGTGGAGAGTCAGTTCAAGGTGGAACAACCTGGTCCTCGTGAAGTAGCAAACATAATATCTATGAATACATCTCCCAATGCAGAAATGCCCGTAGTTAATTTATAATAGTGAAGCACAATTATCGGTGAACCTGTTGTTATAAAAATTGCTTCATCATATATACAATTTTAGTACGCACACGTCAATACGTATATTTATCTTCCAACCCAGCAAGAGGTATCAATTACATATAAATCTGTAGTCTGTATTTGGAATGTGAATGACTCTCAGGTAACCTGTACATGTTTTACCTGTGTTAACCTGTACATGTTTTACCTGTGTTAACCTGTACATGTATTACCTATGTTAACCTGTGCTACCTGTACATGTTTACCTGTATTAACCTGTACATGTTTTACCTGTGTTAACCTGTACATGTTTTACCTGTGTTAACATGTGCTACTTGTACATGTATTACCTATGTTAACCTGTGCTACCTGTACATGTTTACCTGTATTAACCTGTACATGTTTTACCTGTGTTAACCTGTACATGTTTTACCTGTGTTAACCTGTGCTACCTGTACATGTTTTACCTGTGTTAACCTGTGCTACCTGTATATGATTTACCTGTGTTAACCTGTGCTACCTGTACATGATTTACCTGTGTTAACCTGTGCTACCTGTACATGTTTTACCTGTGTTAACCTGTGCTACCTGTACATGTTTTACCTGTGTTAACCTGTGCTACCTGTACATGTTTTACCTATGTTAACCTGTGCTACCTGTACATGTTTTACCTATGTTAACCTGTGCTACCTGTACATGTTTTACTTGTTTTAACCTATGCTACATGTACATGCTTATGTCCTTTATAGTGATTTCCAACTTAAATAATATGTACATACTTTCTCGCAAAAAAAGGTATCAAAGTTTAGTTATCTTGTACAAGTACTCAAAGGATAAGATCTGTGAACTTAAGTCAGAATAAATCTTATATTTGTATATTTGTATGGTAATTGTGTTGAAGTCAACCTCCAGGCTACAGAAATAATTATCTGTACTGTTTTTTCCCAATAATCATTGAAAAAAAACAACAGAAAAAAAAAGAAAAAAAAAAAAAAGAAAAAACAATTTAAAAAAACGAAACAAAACAACACAAAAACAAAAAAAAAGATGAAATATGATCCCTTAAATATGTTCCAAGTAAAGCGTTTTGGAATAGACATGAACACAGAGTTAGCACATAAATAAATTATTTGATGCACACCACTCACAAGCCATAAATTTGGTTATCTCCCTTTCCCGATAAAATGTATTTCTTATCGTTTGCTCCACCCATTTGCCACCATACGCCTATAACACCAAGTGCCTCAGGTTATAACAACCGCTTGGTCATGTGACATTTAAAGAGGCGGGCTTTTTCAGTTGAATAGTAGGACAATATAAGTATCAGTATTAACAGTGGTTTAAATGTTGTTACTGTCGACATGACAGCAAGATGTATGGTCGGCGAATGTAGCAAGGCGAGTTCCTATGGCATTTACCCACCATACTTCTTGCTGTCATATCGACTATAACATCATCAAAACAAACCACTGTTCATTGCTTAAATGTATCTAGTGTCCTCTTTGAGAAACGAATATGAATATGAATACCAGTATATGACATCTTAGCATTGTCAGGTCGTTGCAGCAATGCAAATTTATGAGTGTGAAATTCAACAGCAAGGGAATACGTCTAAAAGAGTATACATTATTGTATTAACATTTGAATGATATTTTTCCTATATAAAGCTCTCAGACGGAAGGGGAACTTATCAAGCCACAACAGCCTTGACCATTGTGATAATATCGATATACTTATGAGACGGCGAGCTTATATCCGTCAATCTGGCTGTTCGTTTAACTAATTAAGCTTTCGGTAAGTCTGACAGGAATGTATGCTAGAAATGGCCGAATGACGCTTAACCTAATTCTTTGATAAACGCAAGACGTCACTTTATTTTTAACATCCTGTTAGATAATGCTTATTTATTTGAAAAAGTTAAAACTCAGAAATGTGAAATAAAATGTATCAATATGTTCTGTTGTTTAATTTAAGGTGAACATACACTATCTATAAAGAATTAGTTTTGCCAAATTCTAATTGGTGTAAAAACAACATTAGAGATGTGTATCAATATAGTGTATACAATATCGACATATCAGACAAACATTAAATTCAGTCAACACATCCTGTCAAAAGTGTCAGCAATGAAATGCATTATTTACAATGATGTTTTCTATCATAGTCCCTCACAGTATCCAAAGTTGTAGACTATCTTCGCGACACTGGAATATCGCGGCACCTAAAACATTCTAGGTGTATACTCTTCCAAGAGAGCATTTTCTCAAGCAAACGAGACAAGACAAATTCACAGGTTATTCATTTAGTGATGAAGGTAGGTGGACAATTTTTACTTCTTCCTCTTGATACAAAGGCGGGTAAAATACTGAATGAGCATTGCTGTCCTTCTTCGTGTTGATTTAAAAAACTTTTTGTCAAACATTTTAACCATATAAAACATGCGCCATTGGTAGTATTTTCTTCCTTGTATGGCTACTGACCTACTAAATATGGCACGCGGAGCTTTCTTTGGGCTCTTCATACCTTTGGGCAAGCATTTGTTTTCCTTGTCTGTTTTCGACAATTGTTTATAACTAATGCACCTTTGCGGTCCAAAATAGTGTGCCCATGTATGACCTTGTATAGTTACCCCATAGTGTGCCCATGTATGACCTTGTATAGTTACCCCATAGTGTGCCCATGTATGACCTTGTATAGTTACCCCATAGTGTTTCCGCCAATCATTAGACTTGTTCATGTTTTTAGCAATAGTTAAGATCTTCGTCTTCTGTTGTGCAGACGTCAGGCAATGACGTCTCCACTAGAAAGTACCCGGTATGTGGTATGTGCTGCCTTTTGAAATTCCTACGACCATTAATCTTAACCCGACTTTTCACAGAAGCGTTTACCCAGCAGCGATATGTTTTGTGGTAAGAAATGAATGAATTCTCAATAATTCATGTTATCATTATGAAGACTTTTACATCAATTTCATTGTGAGTTTGTCCTCTGCGTCTTTCTGAAAATTCTTTGTTATGAAGTATGGAAATGAAATGTTTTGGTTTTAAGCATTTGTGGCAAAGACATAGTTTTCCTGTTCTATCGTTTATGCAAAAACTCCATTTGAAACGAGCTTCGTTGGGGCCATTTTCTTTGAAGAGGAAATCTGGCGACAGCATTCGTGGGCCTGAGCCACTGAGTCACTGAGCCACTGGTTTGTATTGCAGCAGTATTTTCACTGCCCTGCTCAGTAAGTAGTGAGGCCGCCTTGCGGTTTTCACGTGTTTTTCATGTTCTTGCGAAATTATTGTTTAGTCATATATTCTATTTCAACTTTAGTAGCTGTTATAAATGACTATTAGTTTTAGTTAATACACAGTGCCATTATTGAAGGTTATTAATTTAATAGTATAGCCCGTTATTGGTCTTTCTGTTAATACGTTACCACGACTATTATATTCCATCTTTGCACTGTGTACTTTATAAATATTTATCTGTGTCATTGGCCTGCTTTCAGCATTACCTGGGACTGAGCTTATAACGTATGCCCCTTTTTATTATTTCGCTATAACTAGTCAACAACAAAAATTCATGTTATCATAATCATATCATTAGACATTTAGTTGAATTTCCCCATTATAAGGGTTGAAATCTCTTTTGATTTTCAATCTTAGGCCGTTTCATCTTGTATTTTATATATTTTTATGTAAGTTTTAATTGCTATCTTTGATTATCATGCAGAATAAACGAAAACAACATCTGAATTGTCAACGAGTCAAACTGACAGGCTTGGAGGCGGTCCAGCTATGTCCTCATATAAAGGTGTCGTTGCAAGTGTCGGTGACCCCTTCTTTCCGTAACAGTTGGGGAGGTGGTCAAATTCAAAATTCATTTATTATCTCAACACCTGTACAGAAAAGGTATACAGAGATAGGCTACAAAATGCAATACATGTAAATTTACAATAATAGGAAATTTGGTGAAGAGTTGGGGAGGTGGAAGAGCACGTATCAACAAGCGTTATCTGTCAACTTATTGAGGTATTCATGCTCTACCGGGCTACTGATTAAATAATTGTTGTTCAACCATAATGTAATTCAATTGTGTCCATTGTTAATTATGTGGGTAATGTTGTTTTGATAGGTTAACCCTATATTGCACCAGTTACCAAGTATTTACGTTGACTTAGGTAGACACATTTCATTCAATGTTCGATATTACATTTTCTCCCATACAGGTTTGCCTCCCTTTTTACGATATCGACATTTCCCTTCCGTCTCCAGAGATTGTTATACCAAGCCTCAAACTGCCTTGTTAGGAAAGTTATGGTGTTATAATTCTCGCAAATTTGCAGTAAAATTAGTCATAACGCAAGGTTAATTTACCTGCATTCCTGTGATAAAAATAGGACCATAACTTGCAAAAAAAACCAATTAAATGCTGATATTTCCGTTTTAAATTTGGGGTTATTTTTCATATCCAACCTGCAGCAGTATCATTGCATTCTAAATTCAAATTTTGCGCGCTGTCAATGAGACCTGTTCTTGTGACTACACGACTACAAATGACCGTTCCTGGTAAAAAAGTAGTTCGTGGCCAAATCACAAAATCATCAATTTAATTTCAACTACAAAGATTGCTGCAAAGTACATCGATGAATCGTTTTTCCTTTATTTTTGTTTTTTGTTTTTATGTTCTTTTATTTTATTTGTTTTTTTCACTCCGGTATCATGAATATTCATGCCGTCAAAATACACGTAAAAGAGCGTTGAAAAGACTTTCACCCCAAAACAAGAATACAAAACCGTTTGCACTGTCTTTCTGTATATACTTTGTTATGAGTGTTTGTCTCCTTGACAGTCGTCTATAAATGACCCTGTATGTAGTAAGGATGTTCAACCCTAAAAACAAACAGCTTGTGTCTTCTTAAGCTGCGATAACTTAAGGAGACTATTTTCAGACACATGTCTTTTATAACACAGCTGAGTACTGCCATACATACTTAAATCAACTATTTCTCTCTAATGTTTCCAATAAATACTAAAATATCATTGCTTATTGTAGGTAGAGTAAGGTATATTGTGCGATAAAACGTTAATGTCTAACATTTCTCTACTTTGTTCTATATTGCTCTTAGCTTATATGGTGTTAAAATGGTTAATGCGTCTAGAGTCGTCTTGACAAAAACATTTTTCATTTTGAGAGACATTGATATAACCGCGACCTTAATCAAATACTTTCGAGATCGTGCTCAAGGGAGAAAACTCCCTTACGATAATGGGATTTGGGATATAACAGTATGTCTCCTAAAATGGATATTCACCTACATAATTGGTATTGACATGTTTAAAATATATCAATCTTACTCTCACTATTAGTGTGTAAGTTGTTTATATTGTATAGTATCTTGTGCTGGAGTTTCTCTGTTTTAAGAGTCATATTTTGACCTCTAACCCCTGACCTGGGTTCATCGTATTGACGTAAGTGGTATATGACCATCAACACAAAATACCCAACATTTTTATGCAAGAAGTATGTGCTTGTCCCTCAGATTTTTTATCATGATCTGGCTAGATGAGAATTAAAAAGTCGTACAACCAACATTATTCGCAAGGTAATAACGACTCTCACATGTTTTATTTACTTTAATTTCTTACAGGAAATTTAGCTGTATTGTATTAAGCCGTTATCGAGACACTAAATAAAGGTAATAGTCCAGGTACAGAGCCGAGTACGTTGTGCGCCTACAGTAACACCTGTACCAGGTACGATATAAGTAAAGGCTGAGTGCCTATCAATTTTTTTATTGATGATATTCCAGCGATTTTGAACACTTTTTTTAAGGTACCTCCCTAGACCGTCTATTCCATAACTGTTTTCTCTTTGTCAATTCATCAAAAATTGTCGTTTGCTTCGGCAAGGAACACCTTTCACATTAACTATTGATAATAGTTATAAACAAACAAGGGACCAACCAATCAATTGTTTTTCCATAGACTTTAGTGTTAAAACATATCTATGATATCATCCATTGTTCGTATAGACCATTATATCTAATAATGGATTGTTATCAGTCCATTATTAGGACAAACTGTCCATTATTTCCATAAAAATAACGGACAGTTTTTTGGACAGATGGAAAAATGATGCAAATAACAAAAATGTACTCTTCATCTTTATTAATCCATTGATACTGTAATCCAATCAGAAACTGTATATGATCCGACAGAATTTCGATATAGTATCAGAAAATGTACATATATAATCCGACAGAATTTCGATACATTATCCCTTGTACAAGCTGTATACGTAATCCTACAGAATTTCGATAAAGTATCACAAACTGTTTAATGCACCAGAATTTCGATATAGTGTCACATGAGCCATTTTCAATATTACACGTTGATTTTGATACCTGCAGATTTGATATTAATTTCTGTGCTCCCTCTATTTTCACTTTCCTTTCTGGGAATTTTAACACTGTTAGCGTTGTTTCCACTAAGGATGTCACTCATGTCAGACTGCTGTTGGTCACTGGTGCGTTTGTAAGCATGTACAGAATTTTAACTGAAGATCTTGAGCTTTCAAGGGAATTCGGACTCTAGTTTCCATTCTCTCAATATCCATTGAGCACTGAACAAATAAGGTTTTCATCATCAGCAGACGATTTCCGACAAAAGACTGTTTTTCAGTTCAAAATTTTTAGCGGTTTTTTCCCTGCATGTCGAATACATCATTAAGGATAGTATCAGTATCAGAACCTTTACTTAATCGCTCCACGACAGTCGAGTGCGTTATAAAAATTGTATCAGAATCAGACATGTTGCCTCTTCAGTGTTCACCTCAGAAATGGCCATATGAGAATTACAGTCTGAATTCTGATGTATAAAACGACATTGCATGAAATGCTCATGCAATAACTATCTATAGCTTGTTACATTTCTTACCTTTACTTGTCCAAAATAATATTCATGGTTGATTAAACACACATTGCTCACAGCATTACCTGTAGCAGTCCAATATTATTCAAGGTTGAATGCATGAACTGTTTATCAGGCAAGCAAAGAACATTTCCATTCCTAAATAAAAGTATTGTTAGCTTTCAAATTATATCAACGGTACGTGCACTAAATGCAACACAGGGGTTATGTTTTAAGTAGGAGAAGGTCCTCAAGCTGTCTATTCTTTGAAATAATGGTTTTCGACAGTTTCCGGACATTCTCCTTTACTTAACGTTTAGGAAAATACCATTAAAATTCTTGAATTCAATATGGCAATTATGGTTCATAACAAAAGTTTAGGGTCTCTTATAACAAGTAATCGAACAAAATGTGTCATTCAGCTCATTTTTTTCCAATAGTAGCCATTTTGAAAATCGGTGAATTTCGCAGTAAAAAATACTCAAAAATCTTAAATGTTTACCTGTTATCTATTATGACCTGAACTTTTGAAAAAAAAAAAAAAATCAATCGGGCTTACGAAATCTATATCAACCTTTCTTATTGATAGTTACCTATCAGGCTACACATCTATTTTATTACTTCTAAACATACTTGTCAATCAGTGGCTGTCAGACATTTTATACCTGGCTCAACTTTCTATACACAGGGGATGTTTCAATTTTTTTTTTCAATTGGTTAGTTGTTCCCTTACCAAATACGGAAAATGTTTATCAAATTCAAATACCTTTTTTTCAGTGGGGAGATTCATTTCCAGGTGCGTTTGATATGAAAATTACTTCCACTGGCCTGACTTCAATTTCTATATAAATTTTTTGTTTTAAAAAATCGAGTTCATCATGTCATGAGCGTCAGATATGGACAGAAATTAAATATCAGAAGCGCATGTCAACTATAATATTATAATAATTGTGAAACCAGACGGGAATGTCACTTTTCTCTCTCTTCCGCCATTATCTTGGGTCATTTTGTTCTCAGATTATGTCTCATGAGAGTCCGTAATTTGAAGAATGGTAATCGTGTCTGGTTCATAATTACACCGTTTCCTATACCATTCTTCCGATGACGTCAATCATTATGACTGGAAAGCAGCATTTAGAGCCAAAGTATCTCGGCCAGGACCGGAGATAGGTATACTTCCTGCACATAGAGTCGAGATTTGTCTAATTGATCGATTTCCTTCTGGTTGTACAAGGCCGTCAATGTAATAACTGCCGTCTGTCGTTAAAGACCTGTTTCACTTTTCGCGTTTTTTGTTTTTAAATCTTTTATGGTGATTTTATTGTTGCCGTTCTCCAATAAAATTAACATACTTCTTGAGAGTAGCACACATTCATCAAATATATCAAAATGTTCTGTTGTGTTTTCTCTGTACCTTATGGTGGCATATTTGTGCCATCGACATATTTCTGAGAATATGTCGAAACCATAAAAAATATGCCGACATAAACCGAAAAAATATGTCGACTTAATAGTTTACTTACCGAGATAATATTGTCGTGAAAATCATCTAGGAAGTCGATGGCAGAAATGTGCCACCGTCTCGTGAGATCTAAAGCCGAGTTTCCGACTTCCTAGATAATTATCACGGCGTTATTATATCAGCAATTAAGCTAATAATATTTTTTCGAATTATGTGGACATATTTGTTTATGATATTGACATCTCGGAAATATGGCGAAATTTAAAATCGTAAGTCGTCAAATCGATGGCAGAAATATGCCACCATTGTTTGGTTTGGTTTATTTTGTTTAACGTCCTATGAACAGCTAAGGTCATTTAAGGACGGCCTCCCGTGCGTGCGACAATCATGCGTGTGGCGAGTGCGTATGTGTGTTTTGGGAGGCTGCGGTATGATCGTGTTAAGTCTCCTTGTGATAGGCCGGAACTTTTTGCCGATTTATAGTGCTACCTCACTGAAGCATACTGCTGAAGACCCCCAGCAGCACACCCTACCCGGTCACATTATACTGACAACGGGCGAAGCAGTCGTCCCACTCCTAATATGCTGAGCGCTAAGCAGGAGTAGCAACTATCATTTTTAAAGACTCTGGTTTGTCTCGGCTAGGGGACAGAACCCAATGCCTTCCTCACAGCGGCGAACGCTCAACTAAAGGCCATGAGTGAGGCATTGTCAAGGGAGACATTTGGAAGAAGAAAGTTGTTCAGAAAGAAGAGAAAAGATAAGATCCCAAATTTAGTCGCCTCTTACGATCATGCAATGGGGGCAGCGGGTACAATTATTACGCGCCACCATAGTGCCCATATATGTCGTGAAATGCAAACTATTAACTGTATGCACATTAGTCAGAGAACAAAAACAAACGATTATGTTATCTTCTCTAATTATCTATATATTGGTTTTATGTCCGTGTAATGAATGAGGTTGCGATTTCCTATGTGCTGAAACAACACGCTGAATATTAATGTTATCAATAAATAATCAGAATTTGCTTGTTGCAAGCATTTGCATTGGTTTTGCAGATTATGACGTTGCTGCTGTTTGTAACGTCGCTTTTGATCGGCTGATGCAGTGGAATAATACTTCCTAAGATAATTGAGTCCATCAATCAATGTAGATTTTGACAGGGATTGCGTACATTAGATTCAATTTAAAGGATTGATTTGAATATACTATATGTATTTGAGCTAAAACATAAAAACCGGAGAGTATTCTCGCGGTTCATTTAGAGTACACTCCGTTTTTGTGTGTGGTGTGTTTTGGCACTATGATATAAAATATATTGAATAGACGAGAATTAATCGATGTCGATGTCAGTTTTCATCTGGCCAATCTAAAATTATGTACTTGACAAATTATATATAAAATGAAATAATTAGTACACCTGCCCATTGTTGAAATAGTACGAAAATATATTGATACTGTAAACGTGGTCATTTCCGCTGGGATTTAATTTCGCGATTTCGGTAAGTAAACAATTCACGTGTGTGTCACATATCGGAATTAATTAAAGAAGACAGCTCTATAACACGTCAACACCCTCTTCTCGACAGTGATGTACTGCATGTGACTTGTATATTACGCAATGTGATTTATTCTACCTAAGCTTTAGCATATTTATTCTCACAATGGTTCGGTAGATCTACAGATTTGTTATGTTTGTGATTGACACTGTACATAACTATCAGACTATTTTTCCTTAATACAATATAAGGGGAATAACCGTTATTGTTTTGTTTGATATTTTTGTAATACATTGACAATTGAGAGGTTGACTATTTGTAAACTATTTCGTTTTCTCATAGCAGTTAAGGTCTTTTTAAGAATAATTAATTAATTCGTCGAATGGGGTGAACATTTTTCAAGATAAATAAAATTGCTTTAATTTAGTGAACGACATCTACAGGAATATTGTGGGAATAATGTTACTGAGCGTCGCCCATAGGACATTAAGTCCAAAAACAAGGCAAAATGACCCACTATGTCGTTTATAAAGTAAATAAAGATAACACAATTAAAAGAAAGTCTTCACAAAAAATGAAAAAAAGAAGTTAGGGCATGAAACAGCTTTCCTTTATAACTCTGTTTCCATTGCCTGAGAAAGTCTTCACTTGTCAACGTCGACTTAGCGACGTCGACCTTGTAACGTCGAAGTAAAAATGAAATGTATATAATTAAGCATTGAACTGTTTTTGTATGGTATTTATGATCTTTTTGAATGCCAGAGCTTTGCAAGCAAACAAATCATAATGTACGCAGAGCAAAATAATGTGCTTTTGCGTTAGCACATTATGATGTGTTTGCTTGCAAAGCTCTGGCATTCAATTTTATTTACCTTTTTAAATGCTATAATTCATATTTAAAATTCATAATTTCCCGCCTTACCGACAGTCAGCAGATTTTTTGTCAGTCGTTGGAACAGCCGGAACATGGTCGCGTGTTTTGTGGCAAATAAAATAGTGCATGGAAAATTAAAAAAAAACTCTTTTTGTTAATCATTTTATTATCAACGTAATGCGCATATTGCATATTTTGTGTAACAAATAATGTAAACAGAATAATTAGTCGTTAAACTTAATTATCCTGGATATTGTAGTCTCGGTTAATGTTGTATTAATACGCTGATAAGTGTAGCGCGTGATAGATGGCATTTAAACGTACATCAATGCCAGAGTTCTCACACAGACTATATAGTGACAATGCCAGACAAATGTAAATATAAGCCTGTATACATTAAGCAGTTATTTGTAGGAAAAGGTGGATGTGCTTTTTAGTCTGTTTATTCCCAAAATCTCCTATACATTAACAATAACAGAATTTAATTTGGACATTACATATGAAGCAGATTTTTAACAAAATATGTTGTTTTTTCCGTTCCTCTAGTATGCCGTAAAATAGAGCGTATGCTTATTACTTGAGGACACTAGTAAGGTCGACACCAGTCTTCTGTCATAATTCATATCAATACACTGTCCTGATGAAATTGACGGTTTAGTTATTTCTAAACAACAGAAATATTTATTTGCTGTGTTTATTCTAAACAACTCTATCTGATTCTCTCTCAGAGAAAAGGGTTATAATCGATTTCGAACAAAACGATACCATCAAATATAATTGGCCAAATAGAAAATGATTTTTTTTTAATTATTTCATGTAATTCACCATAGAAATGCAGCGTTTTCTTACCTAGAACCATAAAGACTGGTTATTTAGAAGAACTATTCTGTCAAGGTGAAATTAAGACTAAGTTAGTCTTTGCACACTATCTAGAAACACCGATAACGTTATTACGCGGAGCGATATATGTTTATGAATGGACACTTCTCGCTACATCAGACCGTATCACACACTTGGTTGCAAAGGAGTTTAGATCGGGAGGTATTTGAAGAGAATCTAGTAAACTGGTAATGGTGCAGAAAAACTACAGTTATTTAATTGGATAATTAGGAAGCCGATAAAAATGATAATGAGCTCATTGGTTGTTATACGCTGACTAATAAACAAAACAAAATGAAAATTGTCTCTTATAATTCTTTAATCTATTAAAAAGTCATTTTGTCCACAACATTAACAGATTCAGCTTGTCTGTTATCAAATCATCACAATGAGCAAATAATTTTTATAACATTTCAAAAGTACTTTATATATCTGGGGTCTATTGCAGTTGTTGATCGATAACAAAATAAAGATTTCTATATTTTTCAAAAACACATTGCTAATAGCCAATGCGACCAGGTACAGCAGAACTTTGACAAAGAATGGAGAAAATGGGGAAAATCATTAATATTAGCGGACAGTTTTTTTCTGAAATAATATGATGTCCAGTGTATTATTCCTATTCTTCTTCTCTTTTTTATGTTTCTCTACTCACTTTTCCTGGAGACCCTAAATTCTATTGATATAGCTATGTAAGAGAAATATCTATGATATTTATTTTTTACTGTTTTATTTGACATATTTGTTTGGTAAATCTCATTTCTAGCCCAGTCTATCTCTCTTTCTTTCACTATACTCTAGCTTCATTCGAACCTCTCTCCCCCCCCCCCCCCCCCCTTCTTTTTTTGTTGTGGAATGTAAGTGATGATTTGTGTGAGGGCATGGAGAATGTGTGTATGTTGATGATATACTGTCATAATGTAAATATGTGGATGATGATGATTTTCTTATTCTACTAATGAATGATGATATAAGCATAATGAATATAAATGAGGGTAATGAGGATTATTATTATGATGATGATGATGATGATATAGGATGATGTTGATGATATCATAACACATATATATATGATTATGTTGCATGGTGATGACGACGACGATGACGATGATGATGATGGTGGTGGTGGTGGTGATGGTGATGATTATGGTGGTGATGATGATGATGATGATGATGATGATGATGATGATGATGATGATGATGACTTAATTATGTACCTATACTGACGATAGTGATTTTGGTCACTATGTGAAATAATTATGAATTAGCGTATGTAAGTGAATGTATAGCATAGAATTGATGATATATTGAATGATGATGATGATGATGATGATGATGATGATGATGATGATGATGATGATGACGATGATGACGACGACGACGATGATGATGATGATGACCAAATTGTGTATGCATAGGTGTGATGACGATAGTAATTATGTATCTTTATATGTGAAATAATTATTAATTAGTGCATGCAGAGCTTGAAAATGATATATTGAATGATGATGATGATGATGATGATGATGAAAAAACTTTAAAAAATAAAATAAATACAAAAAAAAAAACGTCGTGTAACATACTACCTTAAGAATATCTGAATTATTTTCTGCAATGAAGATGTCGACAAAGATGTCAGATACATATAACCGAATCTTGCGTTACTGTTTTATAAAATAATTTGATAAAAAATGTGTTATTAAGTTTACATATTAAACTACACTGGACACTCCAGTTACATACTGTTAGGTTATTATTACCGGAGACACATATACGACTGTTTTCACACGGCTTTCCTGCTGAGATTCCGACACCTCTGATACTTTGAAAAGGGGATGTTGAGGTCGAATGACGTCATGATGTTCGGAAGTCTTGGGCAGTTCTAGATTCAGCTCCTCTGCCTTCCATATCAGGAAGCGCAAGTTGCCCCTATGCGTTCGTCAAAGTAACGCCTGCTAAAGCTAAATACTGATACATTAGGTGTCCTGATGTCAACCTTAGTTGGATCAAGCTTAACGAAAGTACCAATACCACATTCTTTCTTTTGGTTAACCCTTTACACAACGGAAGACATTAAAAAACAACCCACGTGGTGTGACAGATGATTAATAAGGTCTGCTTGATTATATTATATAGGGATTGGGTTTCACTTTTATGTTAACCATGCTTTTATGGAGCAATTCCTCTAAGAATATAAAAGTGAAATCCAATCCCTATATTTACACTTACGGATGTTGTTTCTATAAGTCTTTGTGATTACAATATTTTTTCTTTGTAAATAAAAAAAAAATCATATAAAAGTCGGACACAGTGGGAGGAGTCAATTATTAGAACAGCCAATGGTGACGCTTCACAACAAATTGAGACTTTTTTTCCGCGGTAAAAAATAGCTCTGTTTTTTATTATGATATTAACATAAATAACAAAAACATTTTGATAGATTATCATATTTAATATTGTCAAACATGTTATTTTTATACATTTAACAATGGTAAACAAAGCGTAACTTAAATTGTAAATGTAAACAAAGCCATGTGCTTGGCGAAAGTAGTTCCCGTACCCTGTCATATTTTCATACGCAAGTTCAAAGGTCAATGTTTCCATGCAAGAATGGTAAACAAATCGGTCTGGTATTGTTAT
Source organism: Pecten maximus (assembly GCF_902652985.1). Lineage (NCBI taxonomy): Eukaryota > Metazoa > Mollusca > Bivalvia > Pectinida > Pectinidae > Pecten > Pecten maximus. Next base: position 23,807,165 of record NC_047024.1, on the reverse strand, counting down.
ATAGTGACACAACTTTGCAAGTGTAAATATATATAAATGTTCAACAAGGATCTGAATTTGGCCTCCTCGTATTTATGTCCCCCTTTTTACTTCTTCTACAAGGATATAACCTAACTCTAACTTGAATTAAGATATCTGTATTTTCACAATGATCTGTTGTAGGTAACATTTCATTTATTTTGTATAAAGACGACTTCCCTTTAAATGCAGAACAATATGGCGTTGGCACAGCAAAATCTATATAAACTATTATGTTGTTAATGATACAAAAACAAGAAATAAACTGCTATTTGAATTTTGTCATATGAAGAACCGTGATCAATTAATCATCGAAATTGTACTTACAAAACAAAATTAGATAATGTTAATATAAGACATGAAATGCAATGATCACAGTCTGATATTCATTTTAAGTATATCAGATTGTCAGCATATATATGACTCGTCGTTGTTGTCATGTTGCCATTGGCAATTATTGCAGCACGTGGCACATATAAATATAATCATATAATAATGATACTATAGTTATATAGTAGTGTCCTACGGCGATATGTAGTGCTATCAACAGGTTTCTTTAAATGGAGACACTTATCAACGCTACTTTAACAAATGTATACATGACCCCAAGATTTTGAGTAGAGTTTGTTGTATTATATGCAAACGTCACAAAGATATTTTGACTTCTTGTATTTATCTAGCAGAGGGCAGCTCAGAAATCGTTATTTATCTGGTATCACGTGAGAAGTAACAGTCAGCTGATTTCACTTAGGAATAATAAGATTTACACAGTGTCAATATGAATAGAAGAAAAATAAGGATTATGCTTTACATATGTATATGTGCAACAATACTAACGACGTATATCATGATAACGGCCCAAACTGGCGGTAAGTATATGGTCTATTGCCATGCAGATCTATAAATTTGGTTTATATGTTGCCCTCGTTAAATAATTTTTTGTAGTTTGAATTATGTTGTTGTTAGTATGTGGGGAGTCATGGTTGATTTTGGAATATTAAACATTATCAGAACTATTTTTGCTTTATATAATAATCAAGTGAATACAGATAAAACTGGCTTAATATGCGGCCAATAGCTACTTAGCATGTGGTCTCTGTATATTGTCTTTAATGTAATTCTATCCCTTGAGACAGATGAAAAAATTAACAAAAGAATAACGTTCTAGTTCTATACCTATATATCTATGCGTAACAGGGAAAATAAAATATCGGAAATGCTACGTCAGAGGTTGACTTGTTTTATAATATTTGACAGAACGATAAACAAACTCAATATTTGTGGAACTCGATGAAAAGGTAGATCAATGAATTGATATGTTACGTTGTGACAACATACAAACGAAAACACACAGAACACAATATATAAAAAGGTTGATAATCAAATAGAACAATGTGATATTGTCAACTTTTTGACAATGAAACGTCTCAATTATTCGCCAGTTATCAATCGGAATACTTGATATGCCAATTGGAAATGATCAAGTGAATACAGAGTAGTTGCAGTTGTATGGGGAAAGAAAGGATGTAACTGTCCAGAAAAGGAAAATTAATTACAGGAAACAAAATCGCCGAAATTGCTGGATATGATAGAACCACAAGAGTGTGTATTGTATACCTTTCTTGTCACATGTATCAAAATCAATCAAATTTAATTTCAGTAAAGAGGACTAATGATGACGTTGCTGTTGCTGACAACCATGCAGCCATCCTGTATCAAGGTTACACTATTCAGATGGCGAATCGTTTGAATCAGTTCAGCTCGTCGCTTTCAATTACTGGTTCGACACATTCGTACAGATTAAAAGAACATGAAGCTGAAACATTATTTTTTTCGTTATAACAAGACTGTTATATTTTGTATTTATCTTTCTATCATGTCCTCAATCGTCACTAAAAAGCAAGGTTTGAAAATATTACACATTTGGCTATATACAATCAAACCCGTGGTCATGATTTGTTGACCCGCAACTTACAGGTCTAATTTAAATTAGATTGTTAAGTCGATATAATGTTTCCGACACAGACAATCAATATTGCCGCAAAGTATTATTTTTAAAGAAATAGTTTATTAATGCTTCAAATGCACTATGTCGATCATTTGGGTATCCGCCCCTAACCCCGAGGCCCAAGAACATCAGTAATTAGCCAAATATACATTCAGACACTCATGTGGCGCTCAATCACTGTTTACAATTAATTTTGGATTTTTAATGAATGCTTTGGTCATTTCAATAAGTGTTTGAAATTAGAAATACCACTGTTAGAGAGTTGTTATAGCGTAAAACATCAAATGTCAGAGAGTGTTTATAACGTGAAACGTCAAATATCAGAGAGTGGTTATAGCGTAAAACATCCAATGTCAGAGAGTGGTTATAGCGTAAAACGTCAAATGTCAGAGAGTGGTTATAACGTAAAACATCCAATGTCAGAGAGTGGTTATAGCGTGAAAACATCAAATGTCAGAGAGTGGTTATAGCGTAAAACGTCAAATGTCAGAGAGTGGTTATAGCGTAAAACATCAAATGTCAGAGAGTGGTTATAACGTAAAACATCAAATGTCAGAGAATGGTTATAACGTAAAACATCCAATGTCAGAGAGTGGTTATAGCGTAAAACGTCAAATGTCAGAGAGTGGTTATAGCGTAAAACATCAAATGTCAGAGAGTGGTTATAGCGCAATACATCAAATGTCAGAAAGTGGTTATAGCGTGAAACATCAAATGTCAGAGAATGGTTATAGCGTGAAACGTCAAATGTCAGAGAGTGGTTATAGCGTGAAACGTCAAATGTCAGAGAATGGTTATAGCGTGAAACATCAAATGTCAGAGAGTGGTTATAGCGTAAAACATCAAATGTCAGAGAATGGTTATAGCGTGAAACGTCAAATGTCAGAGAGTGGTTATAGCGTAAAACGTCAAATGTCAGAGAGTGGTTATAGCGTGAAACATCAAATGTCAGAGAGTGGTTATAGCGTATAACATCAAATGTCAGAGAGTGTTTATAACGTGAAACGTCAAATATCAGAGAGTGGTTATAGCGTTAAACATCAAATGTCAGAGAGTGGTTATATCGTATAACATCAAATGTCAGAGAGTGGATATAGCGTGAAACATCAAATGTCAGAGAATGGTTATAGCGTGAAACGTCAAATATCAGAGAGTGGTTATAGCGTAAAACATCAAATGTCAGAGAGTGGTTATAGCGTGAAACATCAAATGTCAGAGAGTGGTTATAGCGTGAAACGTCAAATGTCAGAGAGTGGTTATAGCGTGAAACGTCAAATGTCAGAGAATGGTTATAGCGTAAAACATCAAATGTAAGAGAGTGGTTATAGCGTGAAACATCAAATGTCAGAGAGTGGTTATAGCGTATAACATCAAATGTCAGAGAGTGGTTATAACGTAATACATCAAATGTCAGAGAGTGGTTATAGCGTAAAACGCCAAATGTCAGAGAGTGGTTATAGCGTAAAACATCAAATGTCAGAGAGTGGTTATAGCGTGAAACGTCAAATGTCTGAGAATGGTTATAGCGTGAAACGTCAAATGTCACAGAGCCGATATTGATTTTTGACCTTGTAAACGATGTCAAATTATTTTCATTCAAAAATACATTTTTTATAATCGCTGAAGGACCACAGAATATTTTTTTTCCATTTGTATTAAGCAGTATAGGACCTTTATTGTATCTCTAATTTTCCCGGAGAATCAGAGAATGTATCGATTTTATTAGATATTGCCTTAATTCGCTATGTTAGAATTGATATAGTATATCAAATACCCTTGACATAATTGCATCTATCTGTTTTTTTTTTTTTTTATATGGTAGTTGATTTAAACAGTGTAAAAACTGCAAGAATAGATTGCACAACGGTTCATTAGCTCAAATTGATGTCAAGAAATGATGTTCTGCACAGCAATGTGATACATGCTTAAACATGTACGTTGTTGTAAGACCCATCTTTAGATTATCAGGAGTAACTAACCGAAAACAATACTCCTTTAAAAACCAATCCATTTAACACCTGTATATTTTCAAAATGCATTTACTCGTGATTGATTTAAAGACAGGCGTTTGACTTCCTGATGCGATCAATTGACTGATATGTCAAATTGTTTAAGCAAGCATTTAATTCATGGTTTTCTTAAGACTATACCGAACGCATGACTGTCACAGCTGGTATCAATGATTCATATATAGGGATGCATTTTAGAACATCTAACATTAATTACCCAACAACTGTTTCTAGTGTTTGTCTGTCATTCTTCCTGTTGATCCTTCTTTGTCATGTAGCAAATTATATTAAGATTAAGTTTCATCAACAAATTGTTCTTAAAAAATTTTCCATATCACATACATTATATGTCTTGGAGTTCTGTGAAGATGACCATATTTAAATCCTGTATCGGGAAAATAACCTTCATTAAAAAAACTAAACTAAGCAAACATACATATGTGTACAGACATAGCTGTAAAGTGACTTAAACCTTATAATAACATTTTTGTAAAAACTCTTTTTGTATAGGCTCATGCAATGAATACATGTAAATGCAACGATTATTAACACACATTATACACTTGATTGCTTACCAAATTTTAAATACAAATACATTGTATGCAACTAAAAGGTGTTCTTTTTATAATCACAGAAGAGATAAACAAAAATCGTGACAATGGTATGGCCAATACCTCTGGTCCAAGGCAATCCGCATATGTTCAAGACAACAACGGTAGGTCGATGAATAGCAAGTCAGAAGAATTTAAGTGTAATGTTGTCACATGACTTACAATTTTGGCGGACAAAACAATGTACCAAAATAAGTTATATATATCATGTGTTTTTCCGTATCGATCACGATCGAACATTTCTCTTTGATGAATACAGTGTTCTAAGGGAAAATGAATATATAAAACAAGTGACAGCTGTTCATATCTGATCATTATTGAAGCTGTCCTGTTCATGAAGGAAATACCTTTTTTGTAATACTACCCGCTTTTTGAACTAATCTAATCATTCTCCCAATATATTATCAAGTGGTATACTTTTTACACTCGTTCAACCGGAATCTTCATCACCTTACTTGAATCCTTATACTATGTCCTTTGTGTTTTTCCTCAGGTCCTATTCCAGTCATCATTCTGACATATATGAGAAGTGGGTCATCGTTTCTGGGCGAGATTTTACAGGCTAACTCTGACACGTTTTACTGGTTTGAGCCCGTTCATGAGCTATGGGGATTATATAAAGCTGACAACCACAAACAGTTTGATTTCAAAGACGGAACAAAGCGGTTAGTTGTTTCTTTCATATTATAGTCTATTTCACTTGTCACGCAATAGGGTTTGACTTCGGTTGTAAAGATATGCATTCATTCTAGATAGCTGATTTGATTTTTTATTTGAAAGAAAACTAACTTTTGCACTATTTGCGCTAGTATTGCACGAGCGTAATTACTAGTATACTAGAGTCAAACTGCAGTATCCCTTGGCTGCCTGTAGTTTTTTTTTTTTTTTTTTGTTTTTTTGTTTTTTTTGTTTTATCTACAAGTACTTGGAAGTATTGATAATATTGTCACAGGTAGAGCTTAGAACAAAAATCCGACTTTTTTGGTAAGTTTTCTGAATTTATACATTTACACTGATGCATTTGACAATTCCTGTAAACTATAGATTATACTTGAAAAAAAGCTGATAAAAGTTTAATTTAATTTCATTAATGCATATGAATAGTAAGATCAAGACACCCTTAAATATAGGTTATCGTTAATGATTATATAAAACGTATCAAACAATTTGTTGTATTTCAATAGACCTGTGTCAATCTTGTGGCAAAATAGATTTTTTTAAAAAGTTTATCGCACGAAAAATAAAAAAAAAGTTAAAAGCAAGAATGAAAGATAACTTCCTTAAAATTGAAGGTAATATGTGATATGTTTTGAAGAACGACGACAAAAAATCACTCATTATTCAATTTTCTAAATGGAACACTCAAGGAGATGGAAATTTATTCTTAAATCCTTATCACGTCACTTTTAAAGATATTGTTAATATAGTAGTATATTTAGATTTTGGTGGCAAAGCCACGATATAAACTAAGTAAAAAGATTTGCAGTCTATGTGAGCATAATTAACACCTAAAACGTGACATCAATCCATGCCGCGCATGAATATATTCACCCAACGGAACTACTTGTAACTAACGTAAACAATGATATGGCTCTATGCAAAAAAATAAAAAAAATAACCTAGGACTACATAGTTTTTCATGTCAATTAAAAAGTATCAAAAAGAAATGTGATACAATATTGTTACACAAATAATAACAGAAATTGAATAGACTGTGCTTTTTTCGTATCGTTTCAATGAACTCTTTTTTGTTTTCCAATCTGCTCTTGACAAATTGATTTTGAAAAAATAGGCCGTTACATTTGTCGAACCCCGTTGACGAAGTCGCTAAATATTGGCATATGCCGTTTGTTTGCAAAGCTCTCGACCATAGACATAAAAAAGACAGTTAAATCCCTTAAATATTATTTTCCTGCATATGCATTACGTATTACAGATACCGAATGTTACCACTCTGAGATTGATAATGATTAAGTCTCGTTAAGTAGTTAGGTTCAATAAAGAGGTTTCCTAGCGGTAAGTGATCTACGTTAGATGGGATACCTAACGAATATTTCATTGAATACAGTGATTTTCGTGCACGCTATGTTCCTCCAACAAGCGCCAAGAGTAAGCTCCGACAGGGCACAAATAGGTATATGGATAAGTTGGTAAACATTGTTGTCTGAATTTCTTATAATCCCAGCAGGTAACACTGACTTCATGACGTTAAAGTAACATATATGTCATAGTTATAAGCACTCACAATGGTCGCATCGATTTGGAAGGGAGCTGGGATGCATTGCTTTGAAAAGTAATATGCATCGGTATGGAAATTGAAGACGAATACGTCTTTGACCGCTACTGTGAACACACCTGTGTGCTCATTAGAAGGTCCTCCGACATGCAAGATGGTTTTTGTAAACTTTATATCACCACTGTTGCGAAGGCCGATATAACTGACAGCCAGGTATGCACTGAATGCTTCCTGTAAAACTGCAATAAAACCCTGGTTTTGTTCACCTTGTACGTTTTCATTTGTCTCCCTGCACATCTCTATTTTTGTTATTTTTTTTGCCCTCATTTTTTGGGGTTTTTAATGTTAAATGATGTTTTCATATTTACGTTATTTTGATATAAATTATCTCGAGAAGCTGGCGATTTCGGTTTACATTAAGTTAATGTACATAAATATAAAAAATATTGAAAGGTTGCTTGTCTCCGTTTTCATCGGCGCAAATGACTGCTGAAACACATCTTCCTGAAGAGAAAGAGAATGGTAGATAATACATGTCGACCGGGAACATTCCAAGTCTGGATTAATAGGTATAGGTTTATACCTGTTCTGACTTATAATTAATGACCTATTCTCACTTCAGTATTGAGTACAAGAATAAGTAGCAGTGAAAATTAATTAATGCAAAAATGGTTCTGCGTACTCATTGAGGAACAAACTATACACGTCGTCGTTTCAACAGTTGTAAAACAAGTTATAAAACCTTATACCTAACAGCTCTTTGGACCCGGATAGTTTAGTTTTGAATTGTTTAATGTCCTATCATTTCGAGGGTCATCACGATGACAACATTATATTTTAATTGATTGTACCTTTTTATACACTTCTAGCTACGTTTCAATGCTATCTCAATATTCACATCGATTTCCAACATCAAGATTTACCAATCGATTTAGGCGGTAAAACCCTTTCAATTTTAACGAGACAGGCATATCTATACAGAAACACATGTTGTATGCGGATACACAGTATGTAAACGCGTGTTTTTCAACAGCGGATTTGGTTATGATTTCAGTAAATGCTATTTGATACTTAAAAGTCAACTCAGAATCATGAAAATATGACATTTATTACCAATATTGTATTATATATGTAAACAACAGCTAACCATACGTAGAACAGTAAACACGTTAGCTGCGTTTGTCAATACACACTTACATGTATCGGCAACACAGCATATGGATATATGCATATGTTCAGATTGCTGCGGCTTGCTTGAACAGGTCCCGTCATGTTACTCCCCTTCTTTTGTCCATTAGGCCATCTTTTGTTTTATACTTGACGCTGTAACTCTTTTTAATCGCAGCCGATTTACTTCGGAAGCCATCTTTGTTTCGAGTTGTGTGTTGTGTTTTGTGCATGCATTAGTTTATATGACGAAATAAATGTGCATTGCAAACTGTTGATTTACAGCGATATATTTCCCTTATAATCATTAATTCACATCTTCATTTTTCGTATCTAAACAATATAATTGTCCATAATGTGATACACTTGATAGGTATATGAATATGTATTTAGGCAAAAATGAAACAAGTACAACAAAGATGTTTAAAGGAAGTGTCGCTTTAAGGACAACCTCCTTTGTGTACGAGATGAATGCGTGTGCGTTTTGGGAGGCCGCCAGTATGTTCTGGTTGTCTCCATGTGATAGCGCGTAGCGGATGCCGATCTTAATGTGCTACTTCTGTACCTCACTGAAGTAAACTGCCTAAAACACCCACCTTGTCACACATTATACTGAAAGAGGCGAGCCAGTCATTCCACTTCCAAAAATACTGAGCGTTAAGCAGGAAGAGCAACTGCCATTTTTATAGATTCGGGTTTGTCTCGACCAGGTGACAGAAATCAAAAACCTTCCTCATAGTAACAAATGCTCAACTGCCGGACAAAGCAGAAGATGTGTCAAGGGAGGCATTAAGAAGTATAAAGTAGCTTGCAAGAATAGCAAAGAGCAAATCCTAAGCAGGGGCAATTATTGCGCCCTACAAGCAGGGGATCGACTCGGATGCGCACAAGGGTCTTATGGTGAAAGGAAACTGGGGTACCCGTGGCTGGACAGGCAAACCCGATCACTTCGATAGCGGAATCAAACACCGGTCTCCTAAGTGAAAGGCGAGTGTGTTGTACAACAAGATTTAACTTCCAGATCCAAGGAATTCCAAGTTCACAAGGCCAGGCTGTACTTTAACTGAAGCGCGATCTCTTAATGGTCAGTAACTTGCATGCTTGAATAGGAAGATAACAAAACTGTGATCTACAAAGGACTTCAGCTTCACTCAACTCATCTAGACGCGGCTTGACAGAGAACCAATATGACCTACACCCTCCATCTCCACGCGGCTATTATTTATCAATCACTTTAATTATGCACATAGCTACGTCGCTTAAAGAAGTATACTTAACTAGAACAGCACTTAACAGCAATTTAAGTTTTAAATACAATATTGATGTTCTCAAGATAACTATCGTGACAATTGATATCTGAACTCTAGCGATCATCTTATTGGTAAAGTTTTACAACTATAAGTAACCAAATCTGACCAATGTATAAAAGTGTTAAGTGGTCTTGGTCTTGTTCTCATTTATTCTTTCCTTCTGTCTGTCCAACGGTATAGGAGGCATTCGGCGTATTCCTTCTCTTGGGGTAACTGTGACTTCATTTATTGCCGAGTCTATCAACTTGTTCAATGCTGTCTACTCAACAGCTACAATCGATAATAAAAAGGCGAAGTTAACATCATCATGGCTAAAATAAACGGCTGAGGCTGACTACAAACGTAATCTATAGATAGAAACCGAGTTCCCTCTGGTGTCGCCACAAGATTTTTCTCAAATCGTTATATCGATGTCAGCTCTGTGATTACAACCTGTTACCATCTTCTACATTATCACGTATCTTAAACGTTTGTTCAGATTCACTTTCAGATTCACTTTAAATTGCACCTTACTTTATTGAAAATGATTAGGGCGATGATAATCAGTCATAATTATCAAAACATGTATATATATTATGCTGAGCTGTGACGGTCATCAGAATTATCATGTAACTGAACAACTTTGTGACAGGTTAATAAAAAAGTCATATGTCCAAGTTGATGAAAAGCAATCCGTCTTACTCCCTAAAGTTATAACAGAATATTTGAACACTATAAGGGATCTTGATAGTTTTGTTCAGGATAGATGATTGGCAATCGTTGAGTTTTTTTTATCGATATTAAACATTGTATCCACAGATCAGATGATATAAGATCTCACAAGAACCAAAGTAAATACGCGATCAATTGATTGTAATATCATTAAAACTGAGGTTGCTATGATGTAATATCTCATTACTTCATCTGGCTAGACACGTCTCCAATTATACAGAGAGGAATTTAAACAAAGAAACTACATTTTGTATTTTAAAAATCACTCGAAAAATGTAACAGCTGTGTGGTAAAAAAATGGCAATGCAATTTATTGCAGAACAATTTCAGATATACAGCCAACTGTACTTTAGAAAGCACGTGTAAGTCCAAATTCATCATAAATAAGTCAGTATAAAAAGGTATCCTTTCTCAAAAGGCCCCCTTGTGTAGACAGGTTTTACACAACATAAAAAGTACGGTATACGTTATTAGAGAATTCGATCTGCCCGAAACGTTGCCTCTCCCAAACGTCAAAGTCTCCTCAATCTGGATCCATTTTTCGCGGCTATGGAGAGACGAATAAGCTTCAAACCAAACATATTTTCCATTTTCTTATATCTAAGCAATATATTCGTCTAATTAAGTATTCTATTTCTATTCGAGGCGATTTTTATCTTCAGGTAAGCTTTAGGTGAACCGAATATCCAGCATCTCACATAAATAGAAATGTATATCCTGTTGTCCCTATCCGTTTATATATATTGCAAATATACAGGTCATTTGTATATTTCACATCAACAGTAACCATTCAGTGCATACCTGTACCTCAGTAATGTCGGCCTTCTCAGCAGTGGTGATCTCGAATGTCGGAGGAATGTATAATGAAAGACAGGTTTATTACCAATGAAGGCCAAGGCCGGGTTCATCTTCACTTTCTATGCCCATTCCTATTCCTATGCAAAACCATGGACCCCAGATCCCCTCCAAACAACGAAACCATCGCGAGTTCTTATAGCTACGATAGATATGGATTGCCTTCGTTTGGTAAAACCGTTGCTGTTGAACTGCGTTGAAAAGATGTTGCATACGTTGCGATAAAGTCAGTGTTGACTGGGTGGCACATACTCGACATTCTCAGGGGTTATGCTGGGATAGTAATAAAATAAAATAAAATAAAAACTGCCCTGTACCCTGATGCTTGTTACTTTCTGAAACTATGATATCTACATTATTTTCTCTACCATATTTCAACATAATTTTGTGAACAGAGATTGGATAAATAACATATAACTGGAAAACTCTTGATAAATTAGATAAAGAATAAGATATATAATATATAATTGATGTTTAGCTTGCCTTAGATTATATTAACTTTAACTTATCGCATTTGGGAAGAAACCATATAACATTTGCTTCATTGTTTAGGTATAAAATTGTATTATCAGTCAATGATATGTTAGTTTTGTCCGTGATCTTTAATGCCAATTCTATATTACCAATATATTCTAACAATGATATTTTTTTTATTTCTTGCATCTAGGTTAAAATCTTTATTATCATATCTATAATCTTAATTTTGTTTCTGAATGAAGATTCAAAATGTATTGTTTAGTTTTTTGTTGTTATCATTTTGTGAAACAGAGTTGACGTGGCATTTTATAATACCTACATTTGCATTACAGTATGTTGTAAGAAAAACAAACTGATTATAAGTATATCTTTAAGATGTCTTTTGCTTATTCTAATATTACAACTTCTCCTTTGTAGGTTAAATGTTATCTCACATTTAATTTTGAATTGTCATATGAATCATTTAAATAGAGTATCTTCTTAACAGTTTCCTTTCATTCCTGATAGTGTATATGTGCTTATTTAAGGATACTCTTGTGAAAGATGACCGAATATACAAGCAAAGTCAGCTTGTCACGTACATTCATAACACTCCTCTCCGTTTTAATAATGGAATGTGCTATTGGCATCAACATCTGCAGCCGAAACGGAACAATAAGATCAACCCCAATGTCATCGCATGACAAACTTCAAAAATGTATCGACCTCTCTCGTAGCAGGAACCCAACGGCCGCTCATGAACTGGGCAGCGCGTCGACCAAGTCAGCAACGATTCAGCCAGCTTAGCATCTCGTCGTAACTCGAGTGGCGCCCCAGAACAGCGGTCTACAACCGACAGGTAACCATGTACCGCATTTCGCTCGGGAAACATGCATGGCAACTATCCAACAAATAACTAGTCCTCGGCAGGAATGCAGACTATCCGACAACATTCCCGAGCAAGTGTTTCTTACATTCACCATAGAACCGTGATCCCTGCAGCACTGGTAAACCGAGATCACCAGCTTGTGTACTGCACAAACTCGGGCTATGAGGGCATTCATTTGTTGTCTGGTCATGAATCATGATAAATAACGACTTCGAAACAACGTTCTCTTTTCCTCCATCATTAAACTAATGTTCTCCCAAAATTTGAGTCGCAATATACTGACAGACGGACACCACACGCAAGACCCACTAGGTTCTAAAGCTCAACCCAATGGGATACCCATTGACTCTCTGATCATCCGACCAGTCTTACATATTACTGTACTAATTACAACGTTGGAAAACCGTTTCAAGAGGTTAAGGAATGACAAACTGAGGACACTGCCAAAGCCAACATATGCCCTTGTCATTAACCTGGAGGGCACATGTCACGACACGGATAAATAGGCAACTCGCAAAGCCACAATTGCTGTAGCGTGACATATTATCCCAAACAGCAAAACATTATTGATTCCCAATGTTCATCTAAACAACTTAAACAATCTGAACAACATGTTCCTGGCAGCTCGTCACTGTTATCAGTTAACATCATGCCCATACACATTCCAGAAGGGAGGCTTTAATGGAACAAGGACCACCCACCAAACAACATAGGATTTACATCAACCCCAGCAGTAGCATCTTGGGAGTACATGAAGGTATAATCTGTGCCTGATCCCAAAAACTTGCAACAGCAATGTCGCTTGGCCATATAATTCTAAAATGTTTTGGACAAAATGCCCTCCAATGCCTCCCAATGGCTGCTGTAACAATGCGTCGTCCCTTAATCGCTCGAGGGATAGAGAATACGGGGATTGAGTGCGTTGAATGCGTCAACATCCGATACACCGCATGCATAAGGGCGGCATAAAGCAGCATGTTGACAGCTATTACATGGACCTGCACATAGAAGGAACTTGCCCCCATTGCCTCTTCGCGACATACATTCCCATCAAGAGTCCTCTTGTAGTAGCTATGTTTCCCCATGATAACACAACTCCTAGGGTTCTTTCATACAAAAAAACCTGTAACATGAATAAATCATATTACAAATAATACACAATACAGCACAATACATTCAAACAATTATACAAGATGTAGCATCTAATAACTGATCGTAATCAGTTGAAATGGTTAAACATATATATATATATACTTTACAGCTAATTATTCATTCCATAAATTATATAGAAGATAGCTACATGCATATCTATTACCAATTACATGAATAATTACTAAATAAGTTATATTATAAAAATACCTACCTCTTCAATGCGAAGAGGAGCTTTTCCCGGACCAAGTCCGCCGAGTCTTTGCTTCCCGACTCATACAATATTTAGTCGTACTATATAAATAAAACAATACACATATCAAAATAATATTAACGCTTCATTGAAACAACTCGTTCTCTAAATTGACCACGCCCGATATTAAAATCACAGACAAACTTTCAAAAATAATAAACTTATAACGCTTATCAAATATATTAAATAAATACTATATTATATTACGCTTATATAATTTAGACAAGTACTTACATTAATCTCAGACTGGCCTAATCGTCGATATATAGATTCAAATAGTTGTATAATTCTGTAGCATAGATATAGGTGCTGTTGCATCGGCCACTCTGTCCAAAAGTGACCATAACCACACTAAAATTACCCAACATTCATTCGAAACATTCATTTAGACAACACCATATATGGACAATATACATAATAGATAGAAAAGTTACATAACGATATGTCACATCCGTCCAGTTGCTCACATTCATCCACACGTGCTACTTTCCCGCGCGCTAACGCCTTGTCGCATTGCGTATGATAGTATACGTACGGTATACGTATTTCGCGTACGGCTGACATCCGGTATACACGCTTCGCTATAACAGGTGGCACAGGGACTTACATCAAAAATCTATCGGTACAGGTGAACTACCATCAGACTGGTTAAATGAAAATATTTCATGCATCTTCAAAAAGGGAGACATACACTCCACTGAAAACTACAGACTGGTCTCCCTAACATCTGTCACATGCAAAGTCCTATAACACATCGTATGCAAACATATGCTAAAACATTTAGACAAAAGCAAGGCCCTGACATCATTAAACCACGGCTTTCAATAAGGGTACTCATGCGAAACACAGCTGCAACAACACTCCTTGACTTGACATAGGCATACGAGGCAGGAGACCAGGTAGATGTAGCAATTTTGGACTTTTCAAAATCATTTGACACAGTGCCCCATAACAAACTGCTGTACAAAATGGACCATCACGGAATCTGAGGACCAATCCATTCCTGGTTAACAACATTCCTAACCAACAGAAAGATGCAAGTCGTCCTAGAAGGGGAACAATTCTGTCATATCAACGACTTACCAGACACAGTCAAATCACCTGGCCGACCTTTTGCAGACGACTGCCTACAGGAACATTAGAACCTTTTCGGACAATGTGACACTACTAAATGACCTAAAAAACATTGAAAACTGGGCAGAAACCTGGGGATGACATTTAATGCAAAAAAGTGCTACATAGTCAGCATAAAAAACCAGAGCCAAAGATTATATACGCTTAACACATCCCCCAGCAAGTACAAAATAACTCGTATCTCGGCCTACAAATCCCTAGAAGACCTCAAATGGAATACCAACATTAAAAACGTAGCAAAGAAAGCAAACTCAACATTAGGCTTTCTAAACAAAAACTGCAAAAAAACTGCCTACATCTGGCGCGCAAGATCAATCATGGAATATGGATCTATCGTCTGGGATCCATATACCAAACCCGAAATTGAGAAGCTAGAGAGAATACAAAGACAAGCAGTCCGGTTCATAAATAAAAATTACTCCAGCCGAGAAGAAGGATGCGTGACAAAACTGCTTAAAGATTTGGATTTACCATCACTCCGATCAAGACGAACAGCACAACGCCTCTTCTATATATTCAAAATTGTCGAGGGGTTGGTACCAGCCATACCATGGCACCAGCCATACCACCATCTGATTTCCTACAAAGATCTAGACCTAAAAGAGCCATCAGAACACCACGAAACTTGGGCAACTTCATATCAACAAACATTGTGGACACATATGCAACCAAGAACAGTAAACCATACCAAGTACAACGAGCCACAACAAATCCTTACAAAGACTCTTTCCTCATAAGAACAGTAGTTAATTGACTGGAATCATCTGGAAGATTCGGTTGTGTGTGCCAAAACCAGAATTGGGACCTGCGAAGTAACGATACAGATGCAAATACAGATGATCCCCTCCGGTGCCTCTTTACAACAGAAACTCCCCTCAAAACATCGAGCGCCTTTATCATGACGGGAATCTGCCCCCGGACAATCCCAATCTAAACCACAAGGCATTTGCTGCCGTGAGGTCATAGAACCGTCTGAATTAGGGGAGATGCCCGCGGAGGATTGCGGGTGCTTAATCAATACCATAAGGGCTTCAATCGCGGCTATGCTGTTCTTAAGTTCATCACCCTTGCGGAGAGCTATATGAACAATTTTCGCATTCATTTTCATCCTAAATGAAAACAATGTTCAAGCCCATGTTCAAATCTGTTATTAACACAGCTAACCATGTACTAGCCTTGGGCAATCACACAAACGTGCAGTTTTAAATAGCTATCACTAAGTGGATCGCTGTAAAGGCACTGATCATGCAATGAATACTACCCGTTTACTTTGACACCAATATTGCGATAGATGACCGATATACAATGCTAATGTCAATATCTATATTGCCAACAATGGCAGGTATAGTCTACGATCATACAAGTTTAGGTGGGTAAATTATGTCCTAATATGAGCTTGACCAGGTGAAGACTACCCCAATTGCAGTCACGCACGGCCGACCATTACCTTCGGGACGAAGTGACATAAACACTTTCGCTTAACGAAGTCAGCTTGTCGCGTACATTCACAACAAAAAATAAAACAGACCATACTCGTATTCTTCTATGTATAGTCACCCTCATTAATGATTTATATCAACGTTGATTACCATATGAGTCACGGGTCATTTAAATTTGATTGTCTTAATCAGACAAAATTAAAAATTGAAATTGTTTACAACGATTTCTATTCTTATTACTCACAATACACAAGACCCAAAGGTTTAGTTTACAAAATAAAAAAGTAGTGTTGATTTTTTATAGGCATCGATTCATTTTCGAAATTTATCTTAAGCCATAAATAATATTAACCATATAATTTAATAGTAGATTATGTTCACAGAAGCATCTGGCCATGAATGTCGGTCAAGGTAACACGTGATGGAAAATTCCCTGATCACCCTCTAGTCAAATATCAATTGCTAAATGGTTGTTTATCTAAGGGACCATTTACAATTGATAACTATCTGATAGATATGGCTGGAGGAAGTTTTGTCGGTAGGGATTGGCCCGACCACTCAGACTACCTCTAGCCATACATATACGTAATTAATTAAAGTAACACTACTAATGATTTTGCTTAACATCACGGGTCATTATAACAACGTGTGAGTAAACGGGAATGAAAGAAGATGTTCAGATTGAGGGAGATAAAGAGAATTTAATTACAATATATATATATATATATATATATATATACCTAATGTATATGTGTGTGTGTGTGTATGTACTTTTGAAAGAGCACGACTGAATTATAAATTATAAATAAAATAATTATATATGTACAATGATGAAATGGCTCTGTGCTAAGCACCAAATAAGACACATTATGATAAAGCAATAGCAGACGTAGGTGCACTTAAAATCACGTTTTTACTAATTAATGCTAACACTTTATCTTTTGCTTCTTAAAGAGTTTATTTGATTGATTGACCAAGCCAAACTGTCAATGAGCCAAAGATGAAAAAAAAGAGAAGAAAGTATATCAATAATCTAGACATTGTAGATGTTCAGAAGTTTTTAATCCCTGACGAATACCAGAAGTTTTACACGATAATGTTTTTACTATATATAGGACTTGTTGAAAGTTTTGTTTAGACAACATCCCGTCGGACCTGGTCTTTTTGTTATTGTGGGGACGTTGTTAAAAAAATCAGGAATTTGACTTCTGTGACCTAATGTAGGTGAAAGTTATTCATTTTAGCAAACTTTACCGACAATCAGCTAGACATCCCACATATGAAATGGTTTGCAATTTGCAGAATTAAAGTAAAAAGGAATATGACGAAATAGCGGTTATTTTGTTGCTTTCGATGAAGTCAAAATCATAGCAAAATTACAAATGGTATCTGAAAGGTTTTGGAGAAACTTCAAGAGGATAAAAAAGACGATTCCAAAATGGCATACTGTGCGAATGGAACATGCCATAGCAAAAGTGATAGAGATCAAATTTATCGTGATAACATTAATAAGAACAAAGTGTTTTTTAAATATCCAAAAAATAGTAACCCATTAGCAGGAATTTAAATTTGACCTTTCAATAGATAATTTAATAAGAAAATTAACCAACAAGAATATCTAAAAGAATGCTATGGAATGACAACTGAATTTTTTTCCCAAAAGGGTTATTTTTAGATCTTGATGTATGACGTTATGGCCGCCATATTTGATTTTTTACCTACTTGAAAATGTTGCAATAACACCTTTCTACCATGACATATATTTTGCAATATACATTTTGATTAATTATGACCATAAATGCAACCGTTCAAAAAACAAGACACCCCAAATTATGACAGAGAAAAAAAAAACAGAGATAAAACAAAATAGTCTTTTCACCAGATGATGATGGTGAAAAGTCCTATTTAAACATTTAAATTAGCATCATTGTTATTTTTTGTAACCTCACCAAAACAAATTAATTGATGTTTCTTCTTGTAGAAGACGTGTTTTTTTTTACATATCAATACAATACTCATACGTAGAATTAAAGCAGATAATTTCTAAAATGATGTTGACATTTGACATTAACCGTTAGAGAACAAATTATATACTTTACAATATGGTTTAGATGATGTGATTTTCAGATTTTTCACATACGTTTTATGCCTGATTATATACCAAGATGAGATTTGTGAGTTAAGGGGGTCACACCTGAATAGCTCTTGTATCTTGCTAGTCTACCTATAGTCTTAACGTAGTGTACTTCTAGTATAAATGCAATGCATTAATAGCGAACAAAGATGTAAAGGTTAGTGTACACTAAACTGTACGTGACATCTGTATAACGCGGTTTGTATCTTCAGACCTCACTTTCAGGCAAGAAATATTTAGTTTTATGATTGTTTTACTAGAAGGTAAATAATTCAAACGAAATTCACTTCCACGGGACGCAACATGTTTTGTTATTGCATGGACACACATCGTTGCCAACACAATATTGATTATATATTACAACAAGAGAAGAGATCCTGTAACCGTTTCATGTCATGTAGCTGGTCAACTGCAGTTCAAGTGATGACAGTTTCCTACAAATCACTGAATATAGCAAGCATCCATGTGTGTTTCAGCGTCGAAATGAGGATGAACGAATCAATTATTCATAAATGATAACATGTGAAATGGGAGATAAATACTCTGCTAAAAAAGAAAATGTGATTAAGCGATAGCTATTGTTTGTGACATAACTGTACTGTAAAAGGATTTTTGTTTTTTGTTGTTGTTGTTTTTGTTTTTTTGTTTTTTTTTAGTTTTTTTTTTAGTTTTTTGTTTTTTGTTTTTGCCTGTGCTTATATATGTATATATTTTAGTACTAGGGAGACAGCAGATCTGTGTTTGGCTTTGTATATTCCGCGAAAGTACTAGGGAGACAGCAGATCTGTGTTTGGTTTTTTATTTCATTATCATTTACCGCCACATGGACATTTTAGCTTTATTCTACGTATATATATATATATATATTCATATCGCTTTGAAGTAATGTTTGCTAATTCTTTGTTCAAGTTTTAAACTTATCTCTGTTTTTGTTTGTATTTACAGGGCTTTCAAAACGTTTTTGGACCTAGCAATTCCCACCATCAGGAACATAAGCACTTGCGAATTAGAAAGTCTACCTATGGGTGCCTTGAGGGAGCAATTTCTATCGAAAAGTGAACAGATGAAAGAATTCGTAAATTGCAGAGGTTATGAAGAACATGGACATACAACCAATAAAAAGCTTATTCGGTGTTTACCAGATTTAAACACAAAATGTTTACAATCAAAACATATTGTTATAAAAACAATACGAATACGTATGAAAAGTTTAGGTAATATACTTGAAAAAATCCCATCGTTAAAAGTAATACATTTAATGAGAGATCCACGAGGAACATTTCGCTCACAAAAGGTCGTAGGCCAGCTGTCAAAACAAAATTATCGAACAGAAATATATGGATTATGTAATCAGATATATAAAGATATCCTCGAGAGAGAATCATTACATGAAAAATATCCCGGTAGAATTCGGACTGTATTTTACGAAGATGTGGCTAACAATCCAATTGTATATTCCAAATCGCTGTATTATTATCTCGGTATGAATTTTACCTCAGATGTGGAGAAAACTATCTTTGGATTTACATTGGCCGGAAAAAGTGGTTCAAAGAAATGTGGAATTCTTTGTACCCAGATGGCAAACTCATCTCAAGAGGCCAGTAATTGGCGAGATGAAATAAGTATGGAGTTGGTTAAAATAGTCGACAATGCATGTTCAGATTTGTATAACAAAATTGGTTATAAATCTATACTGAATGAAACTGAATTACGTAATAAGAAATATACGCTTCGTAAATAAACAAAGTTAAAATATTTCAAAAATGATTGTTTTAATGAGATTTCATCGAGGATGAAGTTTCCAATTAAATACCGGTGTGTGATTAACGGCATAGCGAGTTACAATGCGGGTTTGATAACGTGTAACAGTGACGGCATGATAACGTGTAACACTGAAGCATCATCAATTGTAAAAGTGACGGTATTATCACGTGTTAAGGTGACGAAATCAACAAGTATTAAAGTGACTGTATCATCAAGTGTAAAAGTGACGGTATTATCAAGTGTAAAAGTGACGGAATCAACAAGTGTAAAAGTGACGGTATCATCAAGTGTAAAAGTGACGGTATCATCAAATGTAAAAGTGACGGAATTATCAAGTGAAAATGTGACGGTATCATCAAGTGTAAAAGTGACGGTATCATCAAGTGTAAAAGTGACGGTATCATCAAATGTAAAAGTGACGGAATTATCAAGTGAAAATGTGACGGTATCATCAAGTGTAAAAGTGACGGTATCATCAAATGTAAAAGAGACGGTATCATCAAGTGTAAAAGTGACAGAATCATCAAGTGTAAAAGTGACGGAATCAACAAGTGTAAAAGTGACGGTATCATCAAGTGTAAAAGTGACGGTACCATCAAATGTAAAAGTGACGGAATGATCAAGTGTAAAAGTGACGGTATCATTAAGTGTAAAGTGACAGAATCATCAAGTGTAAAAGTGACGGAATCATCACGTGTAAAGTGACTGTATCATCAAGTGTAAAAGTGACGGTATCATCAAGTGTAAAAGTGACGAATCATCAAGTGTAAAAGTGACGGAATCATCAAATGTAAAAGTGACGGAATTATCAAGTGAAAATGTGACGGTATCATCAAGTGTAAAAGTGACGAAATCAACAAGTGTAAAAGTGACGGTATCATCAAGTGTAAAAGTGACTGAATCAACAAGTGTAAAAGTGACGGTATCATCTAGTGTAAAAGTGGGAATATCATCAAGTGTAAAAGTGACGGAATCATCAAGTGTAAAAGTGACGGTATCATCAAGTGTAAAAGTGACGGTATCATCAAGTGTAAAAGTGACAGCATCATCAAGTGTAAAAGTGACGGTATCATCAAGTGTAAAGTGATGGTATCATCATGCGAAAAAGTGACGGTATCATCAAGCGTAAAAGAGACGATATCATCAAATGTAAAAGTGACGGAATGATCAAGTGTAAAAGTGACGGAATCAACAAGTGTAAAAGTGATGGTATCAACAAGTGTAAAAGTGATGGAATCAACAAGTGTAAAAGTGACGGTATCATCAAGTGTAAAAGTGACGGTATCATCACGCGTTAAAGTGATGGTATCAACAAGTGTAAAAGTGACGGTATCATCAAGTGTAAAAGTGACGGTATCATCAAGTGTAAAAGTGACGGTATCATCAAGTGTAAAAGTGACGGTATCATCAAGTGTAAAAGTGACGGTATCATCAAATGTAAAAGTGACGGTATCATCACGTGTTAAAGTGACTGTATCATCAAGTGTAAAAGTGATGGTATCATCAAGTGTAAAAGTGACGGTATCATCAAGTGTAAAAGTGACGGTATCATCAAGTGTAAAAGTGACGGTATCATCAAGTGTAAAAGTGACGGTATCATCAAATGTAAAAGTGACGGAATCATCAAGTGTAAAAGTGACGGTACCATCAAATGTAAAAGTGACGGAATAATCAAGTGTAAAAGTGACGGTATCATCAAGTGTAAAAGTGACGGTATCATCAAATGTAAAAGTGACGGAATTATCAAGTGAAAATGTGACGGTATCATCAAGTGTAAAAGTGACGTTATCAACAAGTGTAAAAGTGACGGTATCATCAAGTGTAAAAGTGACCGAATCATCAAGTGCAAAAGTGACGGTATCATCAAGTGTAAAAGTGATGGTATCAACAAGTGTAAAAGTGACGGTATCATCAAGTGTAAAAGTGACGGTATCATCAAATGTAAAAGTGACGGTATCATCACGTGTTAAAGTGACTGTATCATCAAGTGTAAAAGTGAGGGAATCATCAAGTGTAAAATTGACGGAATCATAAAGAGTAAAAGTGATGGTATCATCAAGTGTAAAAGTGACGGTATCATCAAGTGTAAAAGTGACGGAATCATCACTTGTTAAAGTGACTGTATCATCAAGTGTAAAAGTGACGGTATCATCAAATGTAAAAGTGACGGAATTATCAAGTGAAAATGTGACGGTATCATCAAGTGTAAAAGTGACGTTATCAACAAGTGTAAAAGTGACGGTATCATCAAGTGTAAAAGTGACCGAATCATCAAGTGTAAAAGTGACGGTATCATCAAGTGTAAAAGTGATGGTATCAACAAGTGTAAAAGTGACGGTATCATCAAGTGTAAAAGTGACGGTATCATCAAGTGTAAAAGTGACGGTATCATCACGTGTTAAAGTGACTGTATCATCAAGTGTAAAAGTGAGGGAATCATCAAGTGTAAAATTGACGGAATCATAAAGAGTAAAAGTGATGGTATCATCAAGTGTAAAAGTGACGGTATCATCAAGTGTAAAAGTGACGGTATCATCAAGTGTAAAAGTGACGAAATCATCAAGTGTAAAAGTGACGGTATCATCAAGTGTAAAAGTGACGGTATCATCAAATGTAAAAGTGACGGAATCATCAAGTGTAAAAGTGACGGTACCATCAAATGTAAAAGTGACGGAATAATCAAGTGTAAAAGTGACGGTATCATCAAGTGTAAAAGTGACGGAATCATCACGTGTTAAGTGACTGTATCATCAAGTGTAAAAGTGACGGTATCATCAAATGTAAAAGTGACGGAATTATCAAGTGAAAATGTGACGGTATCATCAAGTGTAAAAGTGACGGTATCAACAAGTGTAAAAGTGACGGTATCATCAAGTGTAAAAGTGACAGAATCATCAAGTGTAAAAGTGAGGTTATCATCAAGTGTAAAAGTGACGGTATCATCTAGTGTAAAAGTGACAGTATCATCAAGTGTAAAAGTGACGATATCATCAAGTGTAAAAGTGACGGTATCATCTAGTGTAAAAGTGACAGTATCATCAAGTGTAAAAGTGACGGAATCAACAAGTGTAAAAGTGACGGTATCATCTAGTGTAAAAGTGACAGTATCATCAAGTGTAAAAGTGACGGAATCATCAAGTGTAAAAGTGACGGTATCATCAAGTGTAAAAGTGACGGTATCATCAAGTGTAAAAGTGACAGCATCATCAAGTGTAAAAGTGACGGTATCATCAAGTGTAAAGTGATGGTATCATCATGTGTAAAAGTGACGGTATCATCAAGCGTAAAAGTGACGATATCATCAAATGTAAAAGTGACGGAATGATCAAGTGTAAAAGTGACGGAATCAACAAGTGTAAAAGTGACGGTATCATCAAGTGTAAAAGTGACAGTATCATCAAGTGTAAAAGTGACGGAATCATCAAGTGTAAAAGTGACAGAATCATCACGTGTTAAAGTGACTGTATCATCAAGTGTAAAAGTGACGGTATCATCAAATGTAAAAGTGACCCAATCATCAAGTGTAAAAGTGACAGTATCATCAAGTGTAAAAGTGATGGTATCAACAAGTGTAAAAGTGACGGTATCATCAAGTGTAAAAGTGATGGTATCATCAAGTGTTAAAGTGACTGTATCATCAAGTGTAAAGGTGACGGAATCAACAAGTGTAAAAGTGACGGTATCATCAAATGTAAAAGTGACGGAATTATCAAGTGAAAATGTGACGGTATCATCAAGTGTAAAAGTGACGAAATCAACAAGTGTAAAAGTGACGGTATCATCAAGTGTAAAATTGACAGAATCATCAAGTGTAAAAGTGACGATATCATCAAGTGTAAAAGTGACTGTATCATCAAGTGTAAAAGTGACGGTATCATCAAGTGTAAAAGTGACGGTATCATCACGCGTTAAAGTGATGGTATCAACAAGTGTAAAAGTGACGGTATCATCAAGTGTAAAAGTGACGGTATCATCAAGTGTAAAAGTGACGGTATCATCAAGTGTAAAAGTGACGGTATCATCAAGTGTAAAAGTGACGGTATCATCAAATGTAAAAGTGACGGTATCATCACGTGTTAAAGTGACTGTATCATCAAGTGTAAAAGTGATGGTATCATCAAGTGTAAAAGTGACGGTATCATCAAGTGTAAAAGTGACGGTATCATCAAGTGTAAAAGTGACGGTATCATCAAGTGTAAAAGTGACGGTATCATCAAATGTAAAAGTGACGGAATCATCAAGTGTAAAAGTGACGGTACCATCAAATGTAAAAGTGACGGAATAATCAAGTGTAAAAGTGACGGTATCATCAAGTGTAAAAGTGACGGTATCATCAAATGTAAAAGTGACGGAATTATCAAGTGAAAATGTGACGGTATCATCAAGTGTAAAAGTGACGGTATCAACAAGTGTAAAAGTGACGGTATCATCAAGTGTAAAAGTGACCGAATCATCAAGTGTAAAAGTGACGGTATCATCAAGTGTAAAAGTGATGGTATCAACAAGTGTAAAAGTGACGGTATCATCAAGTGTAAAAGTGACGGTATCATCAAATGTAAAAGTGACGGTATCATCACGTGTTAAAGTGACTGTATCATCAAGTGTAAAAGTGAGGGAATCATCAAGTGTAAAATTGACGGAATCATAAAGAGTAAAAGTGATGGTATCATCAAGTGTAAAAGTGACGGTATCATCAAGTGTAAAAGTGACGGAATCATCACTTGTTAAAGTGACTGTATCATCAAGTGTAAAAGTGACGGTATCATCAAATGTAAAAGTGACGGAATTATCAAGTGAAAATGTGACGGTATCATCAAGTGTAAAAGTGACGGTATCAACAAGTGTAAAAGTGACGGTATCATCAAGTGTAAAAGTGACCGAATCATCAAGTGCAAAAGTGACGGTATCATCAAGTGTAAAAGTGATGGTATCAACAAGTGTAAAAGTGACGGTATCATCAAGTGTAAAAGTGACGGTATCATCAAATGTAAAAGTGACGGTATCATCACGTGTTAAAGTGACTGTATCATCAAGTGTAAAAGTGAGGGAATCATCAAGTGTAAAATTGACGGAATCATAAAGAGTAAAAGTGATGGTATCATCAAGTGTAAAAGTGACGGTATCATCAAGTGTAAAAGTGACGGTATCATCAAGTGTAAAAGTGACGAAATCATCAAGTGTAAAAGTGACGGTATCATCAAGTGTAAAAGTGACGGTATCATCAAATGTAAAAGTGACGGAATCATCAAGTGTAACAGTGACGGTACCATCAAATGTAAAAGTGACGGAATAATCAAGTGTAAAAGTGACGGTATCATCAAGTGTAAAAGTGACGGAATCATCACGTGTTAAAGTGACTGTATCATCAAGTGTAAAAGTGACGGTATCATCAAATGTAAAAGTGACGGAATTATCAAGTGAAAATGTGACGGTATCATCAAGTGTAAAAGTGACGTTATCAACAAGTGTAAAAGTGACGGTATCATCAAGTGTAAAAGTGACAGAATCATCAAGTGTAAAAGTGAGGTTATCATCAAGTGTAAAAGTGACGGTATCATCTAGTGTAAAAGTGACAGTATCATCAAGTGTAAAAGTGACGATGTCATCAAGTGTAAAAGTGACGGTATCATCTAGTGTAAAAGTGACAGTATCATCAAGTGTAAAAGTGACGGAATCAACAAGTGTAAAAGTGACGGTATCATCTAGTGTAAAAGTGACAGTATCATCAAGTGTAAAAGTGACGGAATCATCAAGTGTAAAAGTGACGGTATCATCAAGTGTAAAAGTGACGGTATCATGAAGTGTAAAAGTGACAGCATCATCAAGTGTAAAAGTGACGGTATCATCAAGTGTAAAGTGATGGTATCATCATGTGTAAAAGTGACGGTATCATCAAGCGTAAAAGTGACGATATCATCAAATGTAAAAGTGACGGAATGATCAAGTGTAAAAGTGACGGAATCAACAAGTGTAAAAGTGACGGTATCATCAAGTGTAAAAGTGACAGTATCATCAAGTGTAAAAGTGACGGAATCATCAAGTGTAAAAGTGACAGAATCATCACGTGTTAAAGTGACTGTATCATCAAGTGTAAAAGTGACGGTATCATCAAATGTAAAAGTGACCCAATCATCAAGTGTAAAAGTGACAGTATCATCAAGTGTAAAAGTGATGGTATCAACAAGTGTAAAAGTGACGGTATCATCAAGTGTAAAAGTGATGGTATCATCAAGTGTTAAAGTGACTGTATCATCAAGTGTAAAGGTGACGGAATCAACAAGTGTAAAAGTGACGGTATCATCAAATGTAAAAGTGACGGAATTATCAAGTGAAAATGTGACGGTATCATCAAGTGTAAAAGTGACGAAATCAACAAGTGTAAAAGTGACGGTATCATCAAGTGTAAAATTGACAGAATCATCAAGTGTAAAAGTGACGATATCATCAAGTGTAAAAGTGACTGTATCATCAAGTGTAAAAGTGACAGTATCATCAAGTGTAAAAGTGACGGAATCAACAAGTGTAAAAGTGACGGTATCATCAAGTGTAAAAGTGACGGTATCATCAAGTGTAAAAGTGACGGAATGTTCAAGTGTAAAAGTGATGGAATGAACAAGTGTAAAAGTGACGGTATCATCAAGTGTAAAAGTGACGGAATCATCAAGTGTAAAAGTGACAGAATCATCACGTGTTAAAGTGACTGTATCATCAAGTGTAAAAGTGACGGTATCATCAAATGTAAAAGTGACCGAATCATCAAGTGCAAAAGTGACGGTATCATCAAGTGTAAAAGTGATGGTATCAACAAGTGTAAAAGTGACGGTATCATCAAGTGTAAAAGTGACAGTATCATCAAGTGTAAAAGTGACGGAATCATCAAGTGTAAAAGTGACAGAATCATCACGTGTTAAAGTGACTGTATCATCAAGTGTAAAAGTGACGGTATCATCAAATGTAAAAGTGACCCAATCATCAAGTGTAAAAGTGACAGTATCATCAAGTGTAAAAGTGATGGTATCAACAAGTGTAAAAGTGACGGTATCATCAAGTGTAAAAGTGATGGTATCATCAAGTGTTAAAGTGACTGTATCATCAAGTGTAAAGGTGACGGAATCAACAAGTGTAAAAGTGACGGTATCATCAAATGTAAAAGTGACGGAATTATCAAGTGAAAATGTGACGGTATCATCAAGTGTAAAAGTGACGAAATCAACAAGTGTAAAAGTGACGGTATCATCAAGTGTAAAATTGACAGAATCATCAAGTGTAAAAGTGACGATATCATCAAGTGTAAAAGTGACTGTATCATCAAGTGTAAAAGTGACAGTATCATCAAGTGTAAAAGTGACGGAATCAACAAGTGTAAAAGTGACGGTATCATCTAGTGTAAAAGTGACAGTATCATCAAGTGTAAAAGTGACGGAATCATCAAGTGTAAAAGTGACGGTATCATCAAGTGTAAAAGTGACGGTATCATCAAATGTAAAAGTGACGGTATCATCACGTGTAAAAGTGATAGTATCATCAAGTGTAAAAGTGACGGTATCATCAAGTGTAAAAGTGACGGTATCATCACGTGTTAAAGTGACGGTATCATCAAGTGTAAAAGTGGCGGAATCATCAAGTGTAAAATTGACGGAATCATCTAGTGTAAAAGTGATGGTATCATCAAGTGTAAAAGTGACGGTATCATCAAGTGTAAAAGTGACGGTATCATCAAGTGTAAAAGTGACGGTATCATCAAGTGTAAAAGTGACGAAATCATCAAGTGTAAAAGTGACGGTATCATCAAGTGTAAAAGTGACGGTATCATCAAATGTAAAAGTTACGGTATCATCAAGTGTAAAAGTGTCGGTATCATCAAATGTAAAAATGACGGAATCATCAAGTGTAAAAGTGACGGTACCATCAAATGTAAAAGTGACGGAATAATCAAGTGTAAAAGTGACGGTATCATCAAGTGTAAAAGTGACGGAATCATCAAGTGTTAAAGTGACTGTATCATCAAGTGTAAAAGTGACGGTATCATCAAATGTAAAAGTGACGGAATTATCAGGTGAAAATGTGACGGTATCATCAAGTGTAAAAGTGACGGTATCAACAAGTGTAAAAGTGACGGTATCATCAAGTGTAAAAGTGACAGAATCATCAAGTGTAAAAGTGAGGTTATCATCAAGTGTAAAAGTGACGGTATCATCTAGTGTAAAAGTGACAGTATCATCAAGTGTAAAAGTGACGATATCATCAAGTGTAAAAGTGACGGTATCATCTAGTGTAAAAGTGACAGTATCATCAAGTGTAAACGTGACGGAATCAACAAGTGTAAAAGTGACGGTATCATCTAGTGTAAAAGTGACAGTATCATCAAGTGTAAAAGTGACGGAAACATCAAGTGTAAAAGTGACGGTATCATCAAGTGTAAAAGTGATGGTATCATCAAGTGTTAAAGTGACTGTATCATCAAGTGTAAAGGTGACGGAATCAACAAGTGTAAAAGTGACGGTATCATCAAATGTAAAAGTGACGGAATTATCAAGTGAAAATGTGACGGTATCATCAAGTGTAAAAGTGACGAAATCAACAAGTGTAAAAGTGACGGTATCATCAAGTGTAAAAGTGACAGAATCATCAAGTGTAAAAGTGACGATATCATCAAGTGTAAAAGTGACTGTATCATCAAGTGTAAAAGTGACAGTATCATCAAGTGTAAAAGTGACGGAATCAACAAGTGTAAAAGTGACGGTATCATCTAGTGTAAAAGTGACAGTATCATCAAGTGTAAAAGTGACGGAATCATCAAGTGTAAAAGTGACGGTATCATCAAGTGTAAAAGTGACGGTATCATCAAGTGTAAAAGTGACGGAATGTTCAAGTGTAAAAGTGATGGAATCAACAAGTGTAAAAGTGACGGTATCATCAAGTGTAAAAGTGACAGTATCATCAAGTGTAAAAGTGACGGAATCATCAAGTGTAAAAGTGACAGAATCATCACGTGTTAAAGTGACTGTATCATCAAGTGTAAAAGTGACGGTATCATCAAATGTAAAAGTGACCGAATCATCAAGTGCAAAAGTGACGGTATCATCAAGTGTAAAAGTGATGGTATCAACAAGTGTAAAAGTGACGGTATCATCAAGTGTAAAAGTGATAGTATCATCAAGTGTAAAAGTGACGGTATCATCAAGTGTAAAAGTGACGGTATCATCACGTGTTAAAGTGACGGTATCATCAAGTGTAAAAGTGACGGTATCATCAAATGTAAAAGTTACGGTATCATCAAGTGTAAAAGTGACGGTATCATCAAATGTAAAAATGACGGAATCATCAAGTGTAAAAGTGACGGTACCATCAAATGTAAAAGTGACGGAATAATCAAGTGTAAAAGTGACGGTATCATCAAGTGTAAAAGTGACGGAATCATCACGTGTTAAAGTGACTGTATCATCAAGTGTAAAAGTGACGGTTTCATCAAATGTAAAAGTGACGAATTATCAAGTGAAAATGTGACGGTATCATCAAGTGTAAAAGTGACGGTATCAACAAGTGTAAAAGTGACGGTATCATCAAGTGTAAAAGTGACAGAATCATCAAGTGTAAAAGTGAGGTTATCATCAAGTGTAAAAATGACGGTATCATCTAGTGTAAAAGTGACAGTATCATCAAGTGTAAAAGTGACGATATCATCAAGTGTAAAAGTGACGGTATCATCAAGTGTAAAATAGACAGCATCATCAAGTGTAAAAGTGACGGTATCATCAAGTGTAAAAGTGATGGTATCATCAAGTGTAAAAGTGACGGTATCATCAAGCGTAAAAGTGACGATATCATCAAATGTAAAAGTGACGGAATGATCAAGTGTAAAAGTGACGGAATCAACAAGTGTAAAAGTGACGGTATCATCAGTGTAAAAGTGACAGTATCATCAAGGGTAAAAGTGACGGAATCATCAAGTGTAAAAGTGACAGAATCATCACGTGTTAAAGTGACGGTATCATCAAGTGTAAAAGTGACGGTATCATCAAATGTAAAAGTGACCGAATCATCAAGTGTAAAAGTGACGGTATCATCAAGTGTAAAAGTGATGGTATCAACAAGTGTAAAAGTGACGGTATCATCAAATGTAAAAGTGACGGTATCATCACGTGTTAAAGTGACTGTATCATCAAGTGTAAAAGTGACGGTATCATCAAGTGTAAAAGTGACGAAATCATCAAGTGTAAAAGTGACGGTATCATCAAGTGTAAAAGTGACGGTATCATCAAATGTAAAAGTGACGGTATCAACAAGTGTAAAAGTGACGGTATCATCAAATGTAAAAGTGACGGAATCATCAAGTGTAAAAGTGACGGTACCATCAAATGTAAAAGTGACGGAATAATCAAGTGTAAAAGTGACGGTATCATCAAGTGTAAAAGTGACGGTATCATCAAGCGTAAAAGTGACGATATCATCAAATGTAAAAGTGACGGAATGATCAAGTGTAAAAGTGACGGAATCAACAAGTGTAAAAGTGACGGTATCATCAGTGTAAAAGTGACAGTATCATCAAGGGTAAAAGTGACGGAATCATCAAGTGTAAAAGTGACAGAATCATCACGTGTTAAAGTGACTGTATCATCAAGTGTAAAAGTGACGGTATCATCAAATGTAAAAGTGACCGAATCATCAAGTGTAAAAGTGACGGTATCATCAAGTGTAAAAGTGATGGTATCAACAAGTGTAAAAGTGACGGTATCATCAAATGTAAAAGTGACGGTATCATCACGTGTTAAAGTGACTGTATCATCAAGTGTAAAAGTGACGGTATCATCAAGTGTAAAAGTGACGAAATCATCAAGTGTAAAAGTGACGGAATCATCAAGTGTAAAAGTGATGGTATCATCAAGTGTAAAAGTGACGGTATCATCAAATGTAAAAGTGACGGTATCATCAAGTGTAAAAGTGACGGTATCATCAAATGTAAAAGTGACGGAATCATCAAGTGTAAAAGTGACGGTACCATCAAATGTAAAAGTGACGGAATAATCAAGTGTAAAAGTGACGGTATCATCAAGTGTAAAAGTGACGGAATCATCACGTGTTAAAGTGACTGTATCATCAAGTGTAAAAGTGACGGTATCATCAAATGTAAAAGTGACGGAATTATCAAGTGAAAATGTGACGGTATCATCAAGTGTAAAAGTGACGGTATCAACAAGTGTAAAATAGACAGCATCATCAAGTGTAAAAGTGACGGTATCATCAAGTGTAAAAGTGATGGTATCATCAAGTGTAAAAGTGACGGTATCATCAAGCGTAAAAGTGACGATATCATCAAATGTAAAAGTGACGGAATGATCAAGTGTAAAAGTGACGGAATCAACAAGTGTAAAAGTGACGGTATCATCAGTGTAAAAGTGACGGTATCATCAAGTGTAAAAGTGATGGTATCATCAAGTGTAAAAGTGACAGTATCATCAAGCGTAAAAGTGACGATATCATCAAATGTAAAAGTGGCGGAATTATCAAGTGTAAAAGTGACGGTACCATCAAGTGTAAAAGTGACGGTATCATCAAGTGTAAAAGTGACAGTATCATCAAGTGTAAAAGTGACGGAATCATCAAGTGTAAAAGTGACAGAATCATCACGTGTTAAAGTGACTGTATCATCAAGTGTAAAAGTGACGGTATCATCAAATGTAAAAGTGACCGAATCATCAAGTGTAAAAGTGACGGTATCATCAAGTGTAAAAGTGATGGTATCAACAAGTGTAAAAGTGACGGTATCAACAAGTGTAAAAGTGATGGTATCATCAAGTGTAAAAGTGACGGTATCATCAAGTGTAAAAGTGACGGTATCATCAAATGTAAAAGTGACGGTATCATCAAGTGTTAAAGTGACTGTATCATCAAGTGTAAAAGTGACGGAATCATCAAGTGTAACAGTGACGGAATCATCAAGTGTAAAGTGATGGTATCATCAAGTGTAAAAGTGACGGTATCATCAAGTGTAAAAGTGACGAAATCATCAAGTGTAAAAGTGACGGTATCATCAAGTGTAAAAGTGACGGTATCATCAAATGTAAAAGTGACGGTATCATCAAGTGTAAAAGTGACAGTATCATCAAATGTAAAAGTGACGGAATCATCAAGTGTAAAAGTGACGGTACCATCAAATGTAAAAGTGACGGTATCATCAAATGTAAAAGTGACGAAATCAACATGTGTAAAAGTGACGGTGTCATCAAGTGTAAAAGTGACGGTATCATCAAGTGTAAAAGTGACGGTATCATCAAATGTAAAAGTGTCTGATGTAAAAGTGTAAGATGCCAAACAACGCAAAATGTTGATCTTTTATTAAAGAAATAAATCGTTTCAACGATCCATTGTTGTTCGGCATCTGGCATCTCAAACCAGTTTCCAATTTGATAACGTAACATTTAACATAGCGGATGTCTTCCATGAAGCAGAAGACGCATATCCTTTCGAAAAGCTTGGTCTTAATATCCTGTACTTTGACGAAGGTGTCAATATTAGTTGATATAAGTTTTTTTCATATTTTCCCTGGTTCTCTGCGTTCCTGACCAAATACAAGTACATAATTCTGCAAGAGACTCAAAACCACACGGTGATGCAGAGTCTCCTACAAAATAATTTTTGTAGCTACTGTACCATATTTTAATATTCAAACATTGCTAAGAGGTTAACGGATTTTGGTTCATCAAAGTGATAATACCGGACTTTTGAATTTAATTTCTTATCATCATTGAGCGACAAAGTAACAAATCTGTCCAAGGTTAAGAGGATACACTTGTTCAGGTAATAAAAACACCTGATTGTCGTGAAAACTTACATGAATAATATTTGTGTCACCATTTGCTTTGTAGTCTTTCAATGCTTTTTTTTTTTTTATATCTAGACGTTTTCGAAAAAAACGTGCAATTTTCCGAAAAGGTAATTATTTCAAAATAAGGTGAAAAAATGTCAGAATTATCTGTAAATGTTTAGTGTTTAAAATTAAATATATATTTTAGTTAAGAAACTTAACCTATATTAAGAATGTTATTTCTCAAAAGATGTTAAAATTTGAACTTTTTTGTCGAATAAAATTTTCTAGTTATGAATTGTATTGAATTTGTGTCTTTTGCATGTTTTGCTGTCGGAATTGTCACAATAATGTATCAACGTGTTTATAACTGTAGACACTTTCCTAACATAAGGGCAACATGTACCATATTTTCCTGGACACAAAATCAGCATAATAATTGAAAATATTTTGATATATTTCCACAATACATAATGTATATAATTATTATGTTATACCAGATAAAATTACGTGGCCTCACACATGGAAGTATTAGTGATAATTTGTACAAAAACAAGGAATAAGATTTTACGTCATTTGTTTTTCGTTAGTTCGCTGGCTTCAATTTTGCCACGGCAGGCATTTTGTTACATCATTGCACAACAATGGTTTCCCTTCACAACATTTTAAGCTTGTCAGGCTCCATTTGTTCAAGTCAAGCCATATTTGCCTGCAATAATCCTGAAATATTCCAGATTACTTGTTGGTATTTTTTTGTTTTGATCTAAGATCATAAATTGGTCACCAAAGCCGCCATCTTTAAAAAAATGTTTTAAACTATATCTCGAGTTTCAGCAGTTGGATTTAGCTCTAACTTTCCTGAAATGATCCTGAGATGGTCTTGACCAAGTGTTGTAATTGTGGGTTGGTCTGAAATCCAAGATGGACACCATAGCAAACATCTTAAAAATAATGTTTTAGACTTCTCAAGTACAACCGATGGTTTAAACTGAAACTTGTCTTTAATGATTCGGAGATGTTTCTGACCAAGTGTTGTTGTTTTTCGGGTAGATAGCTCTGTTCTGTATCCTACGGCATTGAAGTTCTGGTTCAGAGCCACTGAGATGGATTTTACAACATGGGAAATACCTCCCAAAACTTTTAGACTAGTCTCGCCGAATCTGTCGCGTTCAACCGCGAAGACGTCAGCAAAGCTCATATCGCGTCTGTAATATCCCCCTTTATCATGTCTGAGCGATACAGAGATAATCAACGCGCACCTATCGACAAATCCTAAACCTATTCGGACCATGGTGGGGCTTCCAATGCAAACACACTTGCCTCCTGCTTGGTGTCAGAGAGAGGCCGACATAAGGTCAGCGCGCGATGATTCTCTCACGAAATCGATTAATGGAAGTTTGAGCACGGATGAGTCTACCGTGTCTAGGAAATGCGATACAGTCTCTTCAGCAAGATTGAATCTGTTTCACGCGGGATAAATCCGAAACTGATAGAGTAACACGGAAAAAATGTAAAGAAAAGATTAATTTTTCACTGCTCAACACCAAAGTAACCAAAGCAGTTTTGCTATGATCAGCCATAAACATAGCAATTGTTCTATCTCGTTCATTTTTTATTACGCGTGACACTTTAGTCAATGGCAAAAATCAAAATATCCGAGTGGAAATTTCATACAGCTAAACCTGATGTTTTCGTTAGAATAATAAGTTGAAAACATTCCAACTTAGCTTATTCAGGTCGCGTGATTTGGATTATAAAAACTTACAAAGACAAGCAATATCTTCGTCATGCTTGGCTGATTTTAGGGTAGGTTGTCGAGAAAGTGATGATGCATGCTGTATAACCTGATCACTTTCTCCCCTCGCGAAAAATAGGCCTGTATGTCCGTACATAATTTAATAGCGTAACCAACGTTCTCACTCTACTGATTGTGTTAACGACCGAATTGTTCTGAAAATCAACAAGTATTATCTATTATACGCGATCGCGTAACCTGGGGGCAATAATCAGGTCACTGTTACTATGAATAGAATTTTGACCTCGCTCTATCGACTTCATGAAATATCCAATGTTCCTGAAACTCCATGCCTTACTCAAGACCATTATCTCTTGTACTCGTATTTCAGCAACTTTGGGTCAAAGTTGAGGTTACTGTTTGAATCAATAAATTCCCAATGTCCTCGCACTTTCGACTTCATTAATGTTTTTCTGGTGCTTCAAGCAATTACTCCAAATTATAATCTATTTCAAGGATTCCCGATTCAACACCTTGGCTCAAATAGAGGTCACTGTTACTATAATTACATTTTCGACATCTTATCTTTACTGACTTCATTAATGATCCCATTTTCCTGACACTTTATGCACTTATTTTCAACTATCATTTCATGTACGAAATTGTATTTTAACCAGCTGAGGTCAAATTGAAGTTACTGCTACTATAAATAGATTGTTTTTGAAGTCCTGGCTCCAGATCCTTCATCACTTAGCTCATTGCCCTGATAAGAAGATTAATACATTTACATCCATCCTCTCTTGTTAAGGTTTTATCCACCTGCGTGGTTAAAATTTAGATAAACGTTACTAGAAATACATTTCCGACGCTCTTGCTGTATCTACTTCATTGATCTAAATTAGTTTTAATTGTCCTGGAAATCTTTTCACAACCATCATAGTTTTGGAAAATTTGGGTTTCAATCTCCTGAGGTCAAAATTGAGGTCACTGGTAGTCGCTAGTATGCTACTGCATATAGATACTCAACATCCGCACTCATCTACCTGCTTCATTTATCATATCTGATTGTCCTAAAAAAGTATACAGTTTCTCACTTACTACGCCCCCTTCAATGAATTTGCATTTCAACCTACTTGGATCCAAATTGAGGTCGCTCTTTTTCTATAAATAGATTGTTATCTTCTTGCTCTGTCAACTTCGTTAATTATCGGATATATATAGTTCTGTTACTTCAAAACCTTTCTCCCGCCATGGTTTAATTGGTGTTTTCTTTAGCTCGGTTGTGATAAAGCAAATTCGGACTATATTTTGTTGAGTATTTAAGGTGATCGGTAGGATTAACTTTCTGAATTTTTGTTTGTCGAGGATATATACCAACAAATATATACTAATAATAATGAATCTTATTTTGTTGATCTACCTTTTCATAATACAATGATTCTTTGTGCAATTGTTTACATTTTTCGTTGATCTAAATAATCAATTTTCGATAAAAATCTTAATAACTTAGACAAATACAGTAGATAATCTAGTATTATATTTCAGCTAGACAATTCTTTATAAAATTTAAAGTACCGAACAAAACACGACACACCGAACCTATCACAAAAGCTTTACTTATATTGAAGTTATAATCACGTTTCATGTGTAGTCCTGACAAATCAAAGTGGTTCAAAACGACAAACTGTTTTCTTACATTTTATATGAAAAGAAATAATTGAAAAATACTGAGAATATCTCGTAAAGATAGCATTTTAATAATGATTTAAAATTCCTCGGTTTAATATTTTTGCAATTTGTTTAATCCTTGAAAATAACGGAAAGCAGCTTATCATATCTTCGTCGAAGATGTCCTGATTTTCCGTAGAATTCTTTTAATGCTTAATTGGCTGCCAAGTACTCCAAAAAAAAAAGAGAAAACTTTCTTAGTGGAAGGGACAGATTACGTGAGTTATTTATAGACATGCGATCTTTAAATGCAAGTTTGGCCATATCTTTACATGATTTTACTTTTCTATATAACATCACTGTGCTTCAAGTTATTTTTTGCAAAAAATTGCGTCGTTTTTATGCCTTCTATCTAGCAACTAGTACCATATCGAGTTAATTTGAAAAACAATTGTCTCTTTGAATAAATTCCTTTGGTGCGCTGAGGATATGTATTAAAATTGTTTGGATTAGTTGATGCTACATCATAACAAATTAATATTTCGCGTTGTTTAACTTCAATTGATGGAAAGAGTACTTATTTTGTTTTTTCTAAGATCTAATATCCTGTGATCTGCGGATAGAATATTTAATCTCAGTAAACCCTCTCCGTTATTACAAAGCATCTTTTCTGATCAAAACATTACGATCAAGAATCATGTATCAATATTCATCTATAACTTTAAAAGGAAAGACATATTGCTTTTCATAGCACGAATCATTTTCAGCAGGTTGGAGAAATGACGTTTCTTTTATCTACCAATCAGATATTGTTACGTTTTATGATAATCCTGTTGATTGTAACAGCTCGGAATTATTAAGATATACCTCTGAAGTATGGAAGACTGCTTTTTATCCTCCGAATATCTTTTACAACCGATGGTAACATGAAGTATACAAATAACCCTTCAAAGATTTGTGAAGTGACATAATAATCCTGATTATGGAAGCAGCTTGAGAATCAAAGATCTGACATCGATATAACAGACTATATATGTTTAAGAGAAATCTTGAAGCGACATAGAAACAGGTTTCTAGCTACAGATTGTGCTTGTAATCAGTCTCAGCCGTTTACTGCAGCCATGATGATGTTGACACTGTTCTGCGTCTTCGCCATTCTATCACCGAGTCTAGCTGCAGTGTCGAAAGCAGTGGACAAGTTGTTAGAATCGGCAATGGATGAAGTCACAGTTGACCCAGATAAGGAATATGAATGTCTCCTTTACCGTTTGGAGGACAAACTTGACAGACTGCAGGAAAGAATGACCAGGCTGGAAATTCGACATGAGAACCGAACCTGGAAGCCACCCGTCAAACCAACAGGTATATGTTATTGTCACTTCTTGTTACGCATTTGAGGCAATTGGTGTCATTATTGTATAAAAGTATTACCAATACGATGTTAAGGTTCAGCTTTGACTTGTTAAATCGTCACGATTGATATATTAAGAAACTCAATATCGTATTTATTACTGAGACTTTTTAGTTGAAAGGTACTTTTCAGGCCAGAATACATCAAATACATGTACATGATCTACGTGATAGATAAAGAATTGCCAGTTGGATATGAGGGGGTAAAGTTCACATTGTTTCACCATCAAAGCGGTATAGCCATGAAAGGTCAAAATCGACCTCATCACAAAATGGCATATTGATACTCAAACGAGTTGAAAAACGACTAAAAATAGACTATTTGATATACAACATCAAACGACATCACATGGATTTGGAAGCTAAAACGTTTCTGTCGTACAACTCATGTGGCCTTCACTCAATGTCATCGGGTACTCAGCTATCCTCAAACGATAAGAATTTCGTCCGTTTCAGTGCAGGTTGACAGAACTGATCAGTATAGGTTGATTAGACCTGTTATGTTATTGTCAGCAATTACCAACATTTATAGTAAATTCGGTATGCGGAATCCTTTTTGTAGAAATGTATTGATTGTCCTGTGCTGGCTTCAGTTCCTGATTTAAAGAGTTAAAGACACCCGGCAATATTAATTATTGACCTGAATTTGGCGAAACTTTCCATGAAGATTTGTCTGATTAAGGCGAGAGGAATTTGATCTACAATTTACGCAAATTTAAACAGAAACAACCAACAAGATACTCTCTCTTACACTCATTCAGATTAACCTGAGGTAACGGAATAAATAACCTGCATTTATACAATGACATTTGATTGTGTAAGTTACTAGTTTTCGCTCTAATTGATATTCCGTTTTCCTTGTCGTTTATATATAAGATATTGTATATGCAAATCATTTATATATTTCAGGTCGACAATATGCTTTCAGTGCATACCTGTCTGTCAGTAATACCGGCCTTCGCAGCGATGGTGACCTGAATTTACCACAGCCATATCGAATGTCGGAGAAGCTTATAATGAGCACACGGGTGTGTTCACGGTGAAGGCTAAAGGCCTGTACGTCTTCACTATCTTTGCGCATACCTATTCCTATGCGAAGGCATGTACCCTAAATATCATCCACAACAACGAAACCATCGCGAGTTCCTATAGCTACGACAGGTATGGCTATCCTACATTTGGTAACACCGTCGTGGTTAAACTGGATAGAAAAGATGTGGTACATGTTGCCATAAAGCCATCAAGTCAATGCTACCTGAGCGGCAGATATTCGACCTTCTCAGGGTTTCTGCTGGGATAGTAAGAAAATCGGACAACAGCAGTTTGCCAACTGATGCATAACTTCTCTGTCTGAACACTTTATGCTTGTTACATTCTCAATCTATGATAACTTCCTTGTTTTCTTTATCAGCTATCAATATAATCTTGTGAATAGTGAAATAATACAGAAGATAAAACTCAAAAACCACATTAAAAATCACTTAAACAAATCCAACAAAAAGTGATATATATTATATATAATTGATGTTTAGCTCGCCGTAAACTACAACAACTTTAACAATTTCAATATCTCGGCAGATACCATGTAAGTTTTTGCTCCTTGGTTTAGGAATCAAATTTGTATTTTAGTGATCTTCCAGACCTATATTAAAGGATCAATATTTTAAACAATGATATCTTTGTATTTCTTGCATCTAGTTTAATAGCTTATCATTATGATATCTGTGGTCATAATTCTATTTCTGAATAAAGCTTTTAAATGCATCGTTTGGTTTGTTGCTG
Source organism: Pecten maximus (assembly GCF_902652985.1). Taxonomy (NCBI): domain Eukaryota; kingdom Metazoa; phylum Mollusca; class Bivalvia; order Pectinida; family Pectinidae; genus Pecten; species Pecten maximus. The sequence continues at coordinate 23,767,622 of NC_047024.1, read as the reverse complement.
TTATCATTTTGTAGAACAGAGTTGCTTCCCTTTCTGATTTTGTCTCTCAAAATGCCAATTTGAGGGAAAAAACTTTATTTTCGAAATGAGATAAGTATTAAGATTAATCTTAAAGCACATAGAAAAATAACAAAAATCTAAATTAATGATGTACTTTTATAAATTTATTAGGCGAGATTACTTTGATGTGCTGATTAAAATGGAACGGTTAATCTACCGGCTATTTTCAAAATTACTATTAATACAAGACTTTAGATAGATATTTTGAAGATTTATTATCCCATTTCAATTTGTATGACATCCATAGACCATGTCAATCGGATATATCTAAAATAACATGAAAACAAAATTCTATTACAAATATTTTCATATCGTGAGCACCATTATCTTAACATGTAGAAAATGCAAATCGAATGTTTGATAAGTTAATTTCTAATAGTTAAAATTGTAAATTGTTAATGGAATTCGAGATAGTACCTTCTTAACAGTTATATTCTTAATGTCTAGACTTTTTGGAGAAAACGTGCAATTTTTCAAAAAAGGTAAACTATTTCGAAATAAAGTTTGCAAGAATTATCGGTAAATGTTAAGTGTTGATAGGAGAATCCTACTTTAGTTGAGAATCCTTACATACTAGTAAGAATTTTATATTTGGTAGCAGTTTTATTTCACAAAAAAAAAAAAAAAAATATATGGAAAATTGATCCTTTTTTATCAATACAATTAATTAAGCATTGAACTGTTTTTGTAGGGTATTTATTATCTATTTGAATGCCAGAACTTTGCAAACAAACAAAAAAATGTGCGTTAGCACATTATGATTTGTTTGCCTGCAAAGCTCTGGCATCCAAATGGATCACAAATATCATACAAAACAGTTCAACGCTTATATTTACATTCCTTTTACGTTTTTGTTAATTTTTTAAATGCTAAAATTCATATTTAAAATTCATAATTCCCGCCTTACCGACAGTCAGAAGTTTTTTCTCGGTCGTTGAAACAGCCGGAACATGGTAGCTTGCTTTTTGTCAAACACAATAGTACATGGAAAATAAAAACAAAAACAAAAAAACTCAAATGTTTTATTCCATTTTATTATCAATGAAATGCGCAAATGGCATATGTTTATAACAAATAATGTAGACAAAATAATTAGTCGTTAAACATAATTTTCCTAGATATTGTAGTTCGGTTTGTGATGTATTAATGCGCCTATTAGTGTAGCACCTGATGGATGGCATTTAAATGGAAATAAATGCCAGAGCTCTCAAACAGATTATATAGTGACAATGCCGGACAAATGTAAATATTTTTTATAAATTGTATTGAATTTATGTCTTTTGCATGATTTGCTGTCGGAATTATCACAATAATGCATCAACGTGTTTATTACTATAAACACCTTCCCAATTTAGGTCCAAGGAATAAGATTTTAGGTCATCTTACCCTAAAGGTCAGGATGACTAATAGCGATTATGCTTCGTCCGTCTTGGGCCTTGCGTCGTGCGAAAGGTTTTCACATTTCAAACTGCATCTCAAGTTCCGCCAGTGAGATCTAGTTCCGCTAGTGGGATCTAATTTAAACTTGTCTGAAATGATTATGAAAAGGTTCTTACCAGTGATGGAAATGTTTTGTAACATTATATCATTGCGCAATCATGAACTTCCTTAACATCATTTAAAACCTCTCTGGTTCCACTTGTGGAATTCAACTCATATTTGCCTGAAATAATCCTGAGATGGTCTTGACTACTTATTGTATTTTGGGTCGGTCTAAAATCCAAGATGACAAAGTGGTTCAAAACGACAAACTATTTTCTAACTCTTCAACAGGAAAAAACTTATTGTTAAATAATGAGAATAGCTCCTAAATGTAACTTTTCCAACGTTGTTTCGAAATTTCTCGGTGTAATATTAATGCATTTTTTTCTGAATAAGGGCAAGTAGATTATTATCCCATCTGCATCGAAGATACCGCCACTATGTGTCGGGACAGCGTTTCGGAAAAAACTGGGGTTTTAATGTTACAATGACTGCCAAGTACTTTAAACAAAGAGAACTTATTTTCCATAGAATTGGACAGATTACGTGGGTTATTCATAGGCAGGTGGCCTTTTCAGAGCGGTTAAATTGTACTGAATTTTGGAATTCTGAACCGAAACCGGTGATTTTTAAATGCAAGTTTGGCCATACATTTACATGATTTTACCTTTCTATTTAACACCACTGTGCTTCAAGTTATTTTCTGCAATAAATGGCGTCGTTTTTATGCCTGCTATCTAGCAACTGGTACCATATCGGGTTAATTTGATAAACAATTGTCTCTTTGAATAGATTTCCTTTGGTCCGCTGAGGATATGTATTAAAATTATTTGGATTAGTTGATGCTACATCGTAACAAATTAATTCTTCACGTCGTTTAACTTCAATTGATGGAAAGAGTACTTATTTTGTTTCTTCTAAGATCTAATATTCTGTGATCTGTGGATAGAATGTTTTATCTCAGTAAACCCTCTCCGTAATGATGTTAACATTGTTCTGCGTCTTTGCCTTTCTATCACCGAGTCTAGCTGCAGTGTCGAAAGCAGTGGACAAGTTGTTAGAATCGGCAATGGATGAAGTCACAGTTGACCCAGAGAAGGAATATGAATGTCTTCTATACCGTTTGGAGGACAAACTTGACAGACTGGAGAATAGAATGACTAGGCTGGAAACTCGACATGAGAACCGAACCTGGAAGCCACCCGTCAAACCAACAGGTATATGTTATTTTCACTTCTTGTTACGCATTTGAGGCAATTGGTGTCATTATTGTATAAAAATGTTACCAAAAAGATGATTGCTTTGGGTTTAGCTTTGAATTGTTTAACTGTCACGATCGATATCTTTAGCATATTGATATTGTATTTGATACTGAGACTTTTTAGCTGTTAGGTAGTGTTCGAGGGCAGTATATTTCTTTTAGCGTCATAGTTAAATACATTATCCAGGTGATAAAGAATTGACAGTTGGATATGGAGGGTGAAGGTCATATTGTTTTCCATCAAAAGAAGTCGAATGAGTCATTTTCAATATGACATGAATAACTTGGTTCCATTCTTTAACATAGTTCCAAAAACATATAAGTTATATATTTATAGATTTTTTCAAAGTGACATTCAGTTGAAATCTGTCTCCGTTATTGATTATCACGGCCGAAGCAAAGTGCAAATTTTCTGATAAGTTGAAACAAAGTGCAAAGCGGCGGAGACATGAAGGGTCAAATTCGGCTCATCACAAAATGACATATTGATGCTAAAATGCACTTGAAAAAAACTAAAACATCGTTGATTTGATATACAATACATAGAACGGATTTTGGGGCGAAATATGGAATCATAGCAAAAGCTTATTCATATCATAAGTTCGAAATAGAAACATTTTAATCAACAAGTCATCTTTATCTATAAATATTACAAACGTAATCAATCATTTAAATATTTTGTTTGATATCTCAGATTAAACACAGATGAAATGTAGAATTGGAGCAAATGCGCGTTTGAAAGAGCCTGTTCTGAAAAAGTAAATTTAATATCAATTGTTTCCTACTACTTTTCATAGCACTATAATCAATCTATAAAAAGTAAATTGAATTTTCACCTTAATAATGAATTTCTTTTAGAATTGAAAACGCTTTTTTAAGGAAAATAACATTCTAGTTCTTTCAAACATCGGCTGTATTTTAATCATTTTTGTAAAAAGTTTCTATCGTGATTTGTTTCAAATTATCTAAAATAATGATTTGATGGCACCATGTATTGAGATATACAAGTTACAAGAAGGGATAAGGGATAAATCGAAGCTATTCTACATTACGAGATTACCATTAAAATGAAGCGGAGAAGCCTGCATTATACTTCATACCGTGTGCGCTACGTATAAGTGAGTGAACATCTACCTTTTTGTACGCTATACCCTGTCCCGTATCGCTCTCTTATACATCCACTAGGAACTTTATCTTATTTTCATCTCAATACGATCTTAATGAATGAACTTCAAACTTTCTATTCACACTAAATTTAACATTTGATTTTTGATAAAGCCTTTGTTGTAATTAAGATAAGGTTTACAGTCCGGGCACTGGAATTTAGCCCCGAGACCGACGTACAATATTCACTCAAATCAATGTTTCATAGTAGTCATGTGTCATATGCACAAAGAATTTTGTTGTCGAAGCTGTATATTGTATATATTGTCTATATGGAGATTATTTGTTTATTTCAGGTCGACAATATGCATTCAGCGCATACCTGTCTGTCAGCAATAGTGGCCTTCGTAGCAGTGGTGATCTGAAGTTTACCACAGCCATCTCGAATGTCGGAGGAGCTTATAACGAGCACACTGGTGTGTTCACAGCGAAGGCTAAAGGCCTGTACGTCTTCACTATCTTTGCGCATACCTATACCTATTCGAAGGTGTGTACCCTAAATATCATCCACAACAACGAAACCATCGCGAGTTCCTATAGCTACGACAGATATGGATTACCTACATTTGGTAACACCGTCGTGGTTAAACTGGATAGAAAAGATGTGGTACATGTTGCCATAAAGTCATCAAGTCAGTGCTATCTGAGTGGCAAATATTCAACCTTCACAGGGTTTCAGCTGGGTGACTAAGAATATCGGACAACAGCAGTTTGCCAACTAATGCATGTAACTGTTACTCTCCTGTTTGAGCTCACACCTAGTGCTTTTTACTTTCTTAAACTATAATATTTATCTTATTTTCTTTACCATATTTCAGCATAATTCTGTGAACACTGAACTGATACAAAAGCTAAAACTCGAAAACTAATTTGACAAACCCGACAAAAATGTACAGATATATATTTGATATTTGGCTTACCGTCAAATATATTAACTTCGAATTTCCAAAATTTCGGTAGAAACCATTGAATTTACGCCCCATTGTTTAGGAATTAAACTTGTATTATCAGTCAATGATATGTTAGTTTTGTCCGTGATCTTTCAGGCCAATGTTATATTACCCATATTTTAAATAATGATATTTCCTTTTTTCTTGCATCTAAATTAACAACTTATCGTTGTTATTTCTACGCGCTTAATTTTCTTTCTGAATAAAGCTTCAAAATGCATTATCTTGTTGATTGTTGTCATTTTTGTGGAACAGAGTTGCTTGTAATGGCTTAAGGAGAACAACGCTTTATTTTCGAAATGTGATAAGTATGAAGATTAAACTTAAGGCATGTAGAAGAATAACAAAAACCCGCAGTTATAATGTACTTTTATTAGCCCAGATTACTTTGATTTACTGATTAAAATGAATCATTTTATCAACCGGCTTTTGGCATACCTACGGGTGATATATTAATGATTTATTGTCTCATTTTAATTTCTACGACTATCATGGACCAGGTCAAGACCCAAAGGCTTCTGTTTCAAAGTAAAAACAAGCGTTAGATATTTCTAAGACATCCATCAATATTCAAAAGTTTTCTATGATTCATCTATCTTGAACTACATTATAGCATTAACCATATTAACCGGAGTCGTTTAAAAAATCAAACTCATTTCACTCCTTTGAATCTGGATGTTGGTCAAGGAAAAAACCTGATCAATTGATATGTATAATATCAAGAAACTTATAGAAGTTCAAAAGAGGATCATTTAAATTTTCTGACCCCGACAGAAAACCGGAAGTTGATTTTTTAAACGATTAGTCTAAATTATAGCAATTGTTCAAAGTTTTACATAGAGAAAATACCATCGTCCTGTGTCTTTTGGTTGTTGTGAAAAAGTTGCTGAAAGGTTTTCAGTAATTCGACCCATGTGATTTTGAAAGAAGGCATTTCATTTTAGCAAACTTTGCAGTAATGACTTAAAGATCAAGGTATGAAATATCAAGACTCTATTATTTGAAGAGTTTCAGACTTGTTTTGAAGTTTGTTTTCCAAAATAGCACATCGAGTCCTATCTTAAACTGGAAAATTACCTTTGGGAAGTAAACAGTTTTTGAGAAAAGTGTTCTTTTGTTAATTTACAGAACAAATCCTCGGGTGAATTTGATAGAAACAGTAATTAAGGAATTATCTCCTTTTAGGTAAAACAATATGACATTTGAACCGCAATTTTGTTGTTTTCAACGAAGTCAAAATGATAACCAAAAATTGTTATTTCGAAGAACAAATTATAGGCAAAAATATATCTAAAAATATATCGGAGAAAAATAACTATATATTAAGGACATTTCAAGGAGATCAAACAAAAATGGCAAAATAACAAAATGAAGTACTGTGTGAACAGGGAATGTCATAGAAAAACGAAGAATTCATCGTGGTGACATCAATTATATATTTTTTGATATAGAAAGATTAGAATAATATTGTAAAAAGTAGCGACATCTGACCCATTAGCAGGATATTTATCCGATCATTTAAGTGATTTTTTACATTTCAATATAATTATGATTACAACAAATACATATAATTTCTAAAGTGATGTTGACCTTTCATATGAACCGATTAGAGGAATGAATATATACATAATGTACTCTGCATCATGTTTTCGAAGATGTGATACTTAGATTTTTACATGCTTTTTTTTTGCCTTTTTATCTACCAAGATTAAATTTGTGAGTTTAATGATCACACCTGATTAGCTCCTGTATCTAAATAGTCTACCTTTTGTCTAAACGTACAACTAGTCGAAATAAAGTGCAAGAATGTTGCACTAGCATGTGAGGGTTGTCTACACTCAACTGTACGTGGCATCTGAATAACGCATTTGTATATTCAGACTTCTGAATCAGCAAGAAACTTTTAGCTGTAAGATTGTTTTATCACGAGGGAATAATTCAAACGAAATTCGCTACCACAGGATGCAACGACATAGTTTGTTATTGGATGGACACACAGTATGGCCGCCAAAATATTAACTATATGCTGAAACAAGAGATCTTGTAACCGTTTTATGTTATATCGCTGGTCAACAGGTCGCTGATTTAGATTTGTAAAACAAAATTTGTTATAAATCTATACCAAACAAACTGTTTTACGTAAAAAGACATCACAGTTCGTAAATAAATATACGTTTTTTTTTTAATTTTATGATATTATGACAATGATCAAGCTTGCAAAAAGAAATAGGATATCCCCAAGAGTTGTTTGGGGTAAGACATCATATTTATTTATGGCAAACTAATTCCAGCTCATATCTAAAGGTACTAACATCTCTTATTTATTTTTTACAATCCTGTGGACTATTAACTTAAGGCATATGAGATTCAAGGTTAGGATTTTCTCAAAAGATATTTAGGAAATTTCAAAAAAATATATCATGAAATGGCTCAAAAGTTTTTAAGGATATAACAAAATTCATCTTCAAAATACACTCATGCCCAATTCATCAATGCAAGTTGTGAGGTTTGTGACACCACCGTACAATTATGAGTAAATTTATTAAGTTAACAATAGGTTCTTTCCGCATTAGAAATTTCCTTCAATTTAGCAAAGTGTACAAAGTTGCATGCAAACAAGACAATATGCTCCTTAATTAATATACAAACTTTATAAATCATAAGGTGGTGGTACGTTAGCTTCTGGTCGATTACTCACCCGTTTCCATCAAGTATCCTTCATTGTGGAGCTTCCTCCGTCCACTTCCAATTTTACACGACGTTAGCGTTGTCCCATAATCTTTTGCTTAATCATTTTCAAAACTCTTTTATTGTTCAACATCACTTCTTATACTGTTCAGGTAAATAGATAAAGATGACTATCACTGGTAGCTTGATATTATCAGGAGTTGAGTTGTTCCGATAAGCAGTTTCTTTGATTAATGATCTATCATGATTAAATAAAAATTTTATATCAAAAGTTTTTTTTTCAAATGTATGAACAGTTTAGAGGGTATCATATGCTTATAAATAATACATACTGTTTTTTAACTTATACATACATGTATATGTATGAATATCATAAAAAAACAATATACATGTGTATAATGATAAGACGTATTAAAATAAATCTTATGATAAGAAAAACGTATTATGAAGTTTTAAACTTATGTCGTTTCCCTTTTGCAAATATTTGTGCAAATGAAATATGTTCAAATACAAAAATAAATAACAAAAAATGTTCTATATATATTTCCATCAAAAACATATAGATCTCTATATGAATTTAAAAATGTAATAGAATAAAAAGGGTCTAGAAACTTCGTGTAAGATATTATCGTATTGCAGCGCCATCCATCTCCTTTCTCTTTCACATATAACATTGCATTGAGGACAGATCTGTGACGTCACCAATCGTGTACTGATGGTGACCTGTTATAGCACATGAATAAGACAATTACTTTCAGCATTGGTCAAGATAATGTCATATTTGTTTCTTGTACTAGTTGGAAAGGTTATATGCAATAAGAAGCTCCAAATTTTCAGTTCATCGGACTAAAAGTGGTTGCCTGGAAAAGCAGTTTTGGAAATAGGTGAAAGCTTGATAGAGCGAGTGGCCGAGTGGTTAAGGTGTACCGACACTTTAACACTAGCCCTCCACCTCTGGGTTGCGAGTTCGAAACCTACGTGGGGCAGTTGCCAGGTACTGACCGTAGGCCGGTGGTTTTTCTCCGGGTACTCCGGCTTTCCTCCACCTCCAAAATCTGACACGTCCTTAAATGACCCTGGCTGTTAATAGGACTTTTAACAAACAAACAAACAAACAAACAAAAAAAAACAAAAACAAAAAAAAGAAAGAAAAAAAAAACAAAAAAAAACAAACAAACAAAAAAAGACAAAAAAAAAACGTAATCTATAAGTCATAAGGACTCAAAGTTCACATACATGTGTAGTATATATTTCATCACAGGATCAGACTCAACATAGTCTATAGTTCATCAGGGACCAGATTTCACATAGGATATAGTTCATCAGGGGTCATACTTCACATAGTATATAGTTCATCAGGGGCTAGACTTCATATAGTCTATAATTCATCACGGGTCAGACTCAACATAGTCTATAGTTCATCAGGGGTCAGACTCAACATAGTATATAGTTCATCACAGGTCAGACTCAACATAGTCTATAGTTCATCAGGGGCTAGACTCCTCATAGTATATAATTCATCAGAGGTCAAACTGAACATAGTGTATAATATATCAGGGGTCAGACTCCACATAGTATATTGTTCATCACAGGTCAGACTCAACATACTCTATAGTTCATCAGGGGCCAGACCCAACATAGTCTATATCCAATGCTATATTAGGTTTTTTCGTGATCCTTCAGGTCTATATGATATAATCAATATTTTTAACAATGATATTTGTATTTCTTGAATCTAGTTTAATAGCTTATCACTATGATATCTGTGGTCTTAATTCTATTTCTGAATAAAGCTTTTAAATGCATCGTTTGGTTTTGTTGCTGTTATCATTTTGTAGAACAGAGTTGCTTCCCTTTCTGATTTTGTCTCTTAAAATGCCAATTTGAGAACAAAACTTTATAGAATAAAAAAGGAAATTCTGTTTCATATCGGATTACCATTATCTGAAATTGTAGAAAATGCAAATCGAATGTTTGATTAGTTGATGTCTAATAATTAAATTTGTAATTGAGAATTTTACTGCGAAATTCACCTATTTTCAAAATGGCTACCCTGGAGAAAATTTGAGCTTAAGGACCCAACTTTTTTTTTTTGATTAGGTGTTATATCAGACCCTAAACTTTTGTTATAAGCCATAATTGTCTTATTGAATTCAAGAATTTGAATGAAATACTCCAAAACGTTAACACTAAAGTCTATGGGAAAACAATTGGTTGGTTGGTCTCTATAGATTGCGTGGTATGATGTTATGGCTTCCATCATAGATAATCGATCTGCCTGAAAATATTGCCATTCAACCTTTCTACGACTGCATGTACTTATCATTACAAGTTTACCGGTTATAAGTATTTATATATTAAAGTATTTAAAATGCTGAAGTATCCATCCACGGAAATATGGTATATTCACATACACGTCTCTTCCAGAAGGTAGAAAGTTGTAGTAATCCAAACGAATCAGTCGTGGATACATTTATTATGAAGTGTTTACAAAGGAATACGATAGTAACGTGACCCCGGGGCCAGGGTCTGCTGAGAGTAGCCAGATCACACCTATTTTAAACAAAGATGCACCCTGTACATAAGAAGAACAACTATACTTGATAGAACTATCCCGTGAAGTAATTCGACTATGGTTGAGAAGATGAATTATTTATATGACCATATCCGTAAACTGTAAAACGAAAGTACATGTAGGTCTTGCCCAACTACATATAAAATGTAGGTTACGATACGATAGCTATGAATTAAAACAGTGTTACTTTCCATTGTAATTCCACACAATGGTGTCTCAAAATTGCGAAAATAATCCGGTAATGTAAGAATATGAATTCTCATAACTTATTACCATAAATGCTTCCGTAGTGACGGCATGACAACGTGTAAAAGTAATACCAACACTTGTTGTAACTGAGTATCAGGTCTCTGTCGATACGGAATACCTTTGACGTTTTGTAAGCTATTGTTGTATGAAAAGGTTATGCTGAAGATGGAACAACACGAATTCATTTCCTATTTTATATATTTGTTTTTGTTATTATTATTATTATTTGTAAATAAATGAATCGTTCCAATGGTCCACTGCTTTTCGGCATCTGGTTATTCAGCCGGTCCTCAATTTGATAACGTCAAATTTTCAAATGACGGGTGTCTTCGATGAAGAAGAAGACGCATGACCTCCCGGAACTAGTCTTAATCTCCTGCACATCGTCGAAGGTGTCTATGTTAGTTGTTGCTGTTTTGCTCATATTTGCATTGTTCTCTCTGCTCCTGACCAAAAAACAAGTACAATAATTCTGCAAGAGACTCGTCATCAAAATCACACGGTTATACATGATATCCTAAAATAAGTTCAGCTAAAAGTATGATTGAGAAAGTGTGAATATAAATGATTTTAGTTAAGTGGATGACGTTGATAATGAAACTTTCAATCACCACACGATATAAATATATATCCTTTTAACACGCTTCGCATTAATTATTTGTATTTTTTCGCACTCAGGAATAGAGAGAGAGAGAGAGAGAGAGAGAGAGAGAGAGAGAGAGTCACAAAAATATCTTTCTTGTAAGCGCTCTTTTTTTTCTCCAAATGCCATAAATATCCTATGTCGCATTTTCCCCATATGTGCTGATGGTTTTCCTTTTTTCGTGTCATCATAGCGCCTCATTTTTATCATTTATTTTTTTATTATGCATTCAAAATATTTGAATGATTCATGAATCATGAACACGGTCATCTCATCTATTATATCGAACGTTCAATTTCCGTGTTGGTCATATCAACT